>NC_092790.1:45054391-45285954 GCF_047496795.1 Chiloscyllium punctatum | reverse complement strand
CGCCCTCTCCCTGTCCCCCTCCCTCCCACAGACCTCTATCTCTTCCCCTCTCTCTGTTCCCCTCTCTCTCTGCCCCACTCTCTCTGTCCCCTCTCTCTCTGACCCCCTCTATTTCCCACACTCTCTGTTCATCTCTCTCTGTCCCCCCTCTGTCTGCCCCCCTCTGTCTGCCCCCCTCTCTCTGCCCCCTTCTCTCTCTGTCCCCCTCTCTCTGTCATCCTCTCCTGTCGCCATCTCTCTGCTCCCCTCTCTCTGCCCCCTTCTCTCTCTATCCCCTTCTCTCTCTCTCCCAACCCCTTCTCTCTGTCCCCCTCTCTCTGTCCCCCACTCTCTGTCCCCTCTCTCTGCTCCACTCTCTCTGTCCCCCCCTCTCTGTCCCCCCCTCTCTGACCCCCCCTCTCTGACCCCTCTCTCTGTCCCCTCCCTCTCTGTCCCCTCTCTCTGTCCCTCTCTCTCTGACCCCTCTCTCTGTCCCCCCTCTCTCTGTCCACCCTCTCTCTCACTGTCCCTCCCCTCTGTCGCCTTCTATCTGACTCCTCTCTCTCTGTCCCTCTCTCTCTGTCCCCCTCTCTCTCTGTCCCCCTCTCTCTCTGTCTCCCTCTCTCTCTATTTCCCTCTCTCTCTGCCCCCCTCTCTCTCTGTCCCCGTCTCTCTGTCCCCCCATCCCTCTCTCTCTCTGTCCCCTTTCTCTCTCTGTCCCCTCTCTCTCTGTCCCCTCTCTCTCTGTCCACTTCTCTCTCTGTCTCCCTCTCTCTGTCCCCCCCTCTCTCTCACCCCTCTCTGTACCCCACTCTGTCCGCCCCCTCTGCCGCCCTCTCTGTCCCCCGCTCTCTTTCCCCCTCTCTCTCTGCCCCCCTCTCTCTGTCCCCCACTCCCTTTGTTCCTTTCTCTCTGTCCCTCCTCTCTCTGTATCCCACTCTCTCTGCCCCCTCTCTCTCTGCCCCCTCTCTCTCTGCCCTCTCTCTCTGTCCCCCTCTCTCTCTGTCCCCTCTCTCTGTCCCCTTCTCTCTTTCTCTCTCTCTGTCTGCCCCCCTCTCTCTCTGCCCCCTCTCTCTCTGTCCCCTCTCTCTGTCCCCTTCTCTCTGTCTCTCTCTCTCTGCCCCCTCTCTCTCGGCCCCCCTCTCTCTCCCCCCTCTCTCTCTGTCCCCCTCTCTCTCTGTCCCCCTCTCTCTCTGTCCCCCTCTCTCTCTCTGTCCCCCTCTCTCTCTGTCCCCCTCTCTCTCTGTCCCCCTCTCTCTCAGTCCCCCTCTCTCTCAGTCCCCCTCTCTCTCTGTCCCCTCTCTCTCTGTTCCCCTCTCTCTCTGTCTCCCTCTCTCTCGCTCTCTCTCTTCCCCCCTCTCTCTCTGCCCCCCTTTCTCTCTGCCCCCCTCTCTCTCTCCCCCCTCTCTCTCTGTCCCCCTCTCTCTCTTTCCCCCTCTCTCTCTGTCCCCTTCTCTCTCAGTCCCCATCTCTCTCTGTCCCCTCTCTCTCTGTTCCCCTCTCTCTCTGTCTCCCTCTCTCTGTGTACCCTCTCTCTCTGCCCCCTCTCTCTCTCTCTCTCTCTGTCCCCCTCTCTCTCTGTCCCCCTCTCTCTCTGTTCCCCACTCTCTCTGTTCCCCTCTCTCCCTGTCCCCCTCTCTCTCTGTTCCCCTCTCTCTTTGTCTCCCTCTCTCTCTGTCTTTCCCTGCTCCTTCGCTCTCTCTCCATCTTCTCTCACTCTCGATCTCCCTATCTTGGTCTCTCTCTCCCCACCACCCTCCGTTTCTCTCGAACTGAATCTCTCCACTTCTGTCCCGCCCTTATTCTCTCTCTCTGACACACTCTGTCTCCCTGGTCCTTCCCTCTCCCTCTGACCCAGAGACTGCAGGTTGGTGGTGAGTCTGCTTGTGTGTGGTTGGGGGGGGGGGGGGGGGCGTGTGGTTGTGAGATGATCGAGAGATGTGGGAAGTGGGAGGTGGGGAAAATGGGGTAGAGCCAGAATTGTGAGGAGATAGAGACGACAGGAGAGAGAGAGACAGAGTGAGGGGGAGAGAGAAGAATGGAGGCAGGTGGAGAAATTCATGTTGGGGGTGTGAGAGAGAGAGGGGGAGAGTGAGGCAGAAAGAATAGTGGAGGCAGGTGGAGAAACCGGGGTTGGGGGGGATGTCTGAGAGGGGACCAGGGAGAGTGAAAGGGAGAGGTGGTGAGAAAGAGAGTGTGCAGAAAGAGAGGGAGAGAATTGAGGAGGAAAAGTGGGGGTGAGGAATTGGGGAGGCCAGGCTGCAGTGTGGGGGGGGACAGAGGGTGTTAAACCCAGCTCCTGAGCTCAGGGCGCGGTGCCCTCCCCTTCCCTGAGGACCAGGACTTGGGACTGAGTCTGTCTCTCTCCAGCTCAGCTTCTCCAACACAAAGACACACAACAACATCGGTCACTCTGCTGCTCGGCACGATTTAATCAACATTTTTATTGGTTACAAATGGAAGTGATGGATACAGTCAGTGGGATGGTGCCTTTTCTCACTGGCCCCTGAGTTGTGAGAAACATTGAAATGTTTCCCTGTAACCCCCCTGTGGGATAAGGATGGACAAACCAGCGCTACCCTCAGTCTGTTACCATAGCGACAGGCTGCTCCATCACTGAAACACTGAACTGAAATGAGAAAATCCCGGATGGATTGATTAATGAGGGAATTTGATGGATGGATGGATTTGGGTGAAGGGATATTTCAGCACATTCTTCAGCTGCTGCCTGAACTTAGTCTGTGTCACGGCATAAATCGCGGTGTTTGTGCAGCAACTGAGGAGCTGCAGCATGAAGCCCAATTCCTTCACAAAGGGATGGAGATACACAGAGTAATACCCAAAATACCACATCCGTCTCCATATAGAATACAGCATTAACGTTGACCATAACAGGATGAAATTGGCCGAGATCACAAACAGTAAAATGATGGATTTTTTTCGGTTTCTCATTTCAGTGTCAGACTGAGCGTCCCCATTGGTGTGAGCGCGGAGTCTCCTGCGGGCTCTGCTGGTCACTAAAATGTGTCTGACGGTGAGAACATTGAGCAGCAGAATCAGGAGAAATGGGACACACGGGGTTAGAATGTGGTGGAGGAACTCGATTGTGACCCAGACAATGGAGGATCGAACACCGTCTGTTACATCACAAAACCTGGGGTCGTTCACCAGCCAATACCGAGCCTCGAGCATAAAATACCAGGAAATGTTCTTTAAACAGCTCAGCACAGTCACTGCTCCCAGAACCACAGCCGCCGTTTTCTCTCTGCAATATTTACTTTTCAGCTTCTGGCAACAAATGGCCACAAACCGATCAAAGGTGAAAGTGACGGTGAACCAGACAGAGCAGTCAGTGGCTGCATAAAGCAGGACGGCGTGGATATTACACACGGGGACGGAGTACAGGAAATAAAACTGTTCCCGATAAACAATGGGAATGTGTCTCAGGATCAGGTCGAGGATAATGACCAGGAGATCCGCCGCTGCCATGGCCCCCAGGTAACGTCTGACACATGGAGACAATCCACAATCTTTATAAAGCAGGACGTAGATGGTCACTACGTTAACTGTGAGGAAGGAAAACAAACCCATTATCCATCAGCCTGGAGGCAAAGGGACCCGTTTGATCAGGGACCCAGTGAGATTTTCAAACGTGTCCCTGTATTCAGGGATTTATTAAAATAATTGGAGCTGGAATAACAAATGGGAAGGTCGGAATTACTGACAAAAATGTGACATAAGCCACAAGAAACCCTCCCTCCCCAAACACACAGAGACACATCCATAAAGACAGATGGTTTCTAGAACATTCCCACACTCTCGATCACTCGAGAGCAGACACAGGTCACTCCTTCCCAGTTCCTAATACGGAGGGTGGGAACGTTGCTGTCCTGAAGGATTCTCTCCCAGTTTCCTGAAGACAAACGGAGTTTGGGAATTTCTGTATTTTGGTCTAAATTGTGGTCGATCCTGTGTCGTGGAGAAATGTAAACGCAGGGAAAACGTATTCACCCCTTTAACTGCCCGAGGGTCCTTCGGAACAGTGTCTCCTTCTCCCTGGAACGGGATCTCTTCCCTCTGGATCTTATCGTTTGTTCAATTCACTGACGTCCGGCCGTTCACAAACAATGTCAGGGACAGAACGTTCCGGGGAATGTCAGTTATAGAATGTCAGGGACAGAACGTTCCGGGGAATGGCAGTTATAGAATGTCGGGGACAGAACGTTCCGGGGAATGGCAGTTATGGAATGTTGAGGATAGGACGTTCCGGGGAATGGCAGTTATAGAATGTTGAGGATAGGACGTTCCGGGGAATGTCAGTTATAGAATGTTGAGGATAGGACGTTCCGGGGAATGGCAGTTATA
This sequence comes from Chiloscyllium punctatum, assembly GCF_047496795.1. Taxonomy (NCBI): domain Eukaryota; kingdom Metazoa; phylum Chordata; class Chondrichthyes; order Orectolobiformes; family Hemiscylliidae; genus Chiloscyllium; species Chiloscyllium punctatum. Next base: position 45,281,610 of record NC_092790.1, on the reverse strand, counting down.
GAATGTTGAGGATAGGACGTTCCGGGGAATGTCAGTTTTAGAATGTTGGGGACAGAACGTTCCGGGGAACCCCTTGACCTGTCCATGACCTTTCCCTCCTCCCCACCCCACCAACACGATGTACTGTGCCTGGACACACTGTAACATTAATAGGGTGAGACACGGAGGGTCCAATGATAGGAATGGGAACTAAAGGCATTGCCAGATCAGCTGAAATGGTTAGATATACCACATTCTCAATCCACCTCCCAGAACCAGCCCAGACACCATACACCCAGAGGAGATATCTGTTCACTGTGGAACACTGTACAGACCAGGCCAGTGTCCTGCTCAGTACAACCCAGCAATCTGGACAGATTCATCCATTACACTGGACAATACAACCCAGCAATCTGTCCAGAGTGGAACACTGCGCAGACCACAGCAGTGCATTGATCTATAAACCCGGACTACATATCTGTCCGGGACGGGGAGCTGTGCAGACCACAGCAGTGCATTGATCTATAAACCCGGATTAGATATCTGTCCAGCACAGGGAGCTGTGTAGACCATAGCAGGGCACTAATGTGTGAACCTGAAACAAATATCCATCCAGCATATGGAGCTGCACAGACCACATCATTGTATTATCTATAAACCTCAACCAGAATGAGTGACCAGCACAACGACCTGTGCAGTGATCACCCATGCATTGATCTGTAAACCAGGAGCAGTTACCATCCCAGTATGTAAGACTGTGTACCCCACCCCAGTACATTGATCTGTAACCCAGGAGCAGTTACCATCCCAGTATGTAAGACTGTGTACATCACCCCAGTGCATTGATGTGTAAACCAGGAGCAGTTACCCTCCCAGCATGTAGGACTGTGTACCCCACCCCAGTACATTGATCGGTAACCCAGGAGCAGTTACCTTCCCAGTATGTAGGACTGTGAACATCACCCCAGTGCATTGATCTGTAACCCAGGAGCAGTTACCCGCCCAGCATGTAGGGCTGTGTACATCACCCCAGTGCATTGATCTGTAACCCAGGAGCAGTTACCCTCCCAGCATGTAGGACTGTGTACCCCACCCCAGTACATTGATCTGTAACCCAGGAGCAGTTACCATCCCAGTATGTAAGACTGTGTACATCACCCCAGTGCATTGATGTGTAAACCAGGAGCAGTTACCCTCCCAGCATGTAGGACTGTGTACCCCACCCCAGTACATTGATCGGTAACCCAGGAGCAGTTACCTTCCCAGTATGTAGGACTGTGAACATCACCCCAGTGCATTGATCTGTAACCCAGGAGCAGTTACCCTCCCAGTATGTAGGACTGTGTACCCCACCCCAGTGCATTGATCTGTAACCCAGGAGCAGTTACCCTCCCAGCATGTAGGACTGTGTATCCCACCTCAGTGCATTGATCTCTAACCCAGGAGCAGTTACCCTCCCAGTATGTAGGACTTTGTACCCCACCCCAGTGCATTGATCTGTAAAACAGGAGCAGTTACCCTCCCAGCATGTAGGACTGTGTACCACACCCCAGTACATTGATCTGTAACCCAGGAGCAGTTACCCTCCCAGCATGTAGGACTGTGTACCCCACCCCAGTACATTGATCTGTAACCCAGGAGCAGTTACCCTCCTAGCATGTAGGATTGTGTACCCCACCCCAGTACATTGATCTGTAACCCAGGAGCAGTTACCCTCCCAGAATGTAGAGCTGTGTACCCCACCCCAGTAAATTGATCTGTAACCCAGGAGCAGTTACCTTCCCAGTATATAGGACTGTGTACCCCACCCCAGTGCATTCCTCAGTAACACTGTGTTAGATCCCTGCCCAGTGTGGGGAAACTTGTAGCCCGGGCTGGAAGTGACAGGATGTACAACACTCACCCATTTCCTGCTCCATATCTCCATTGTGTCATGACAAGGGGGTGCTGTGGGTGTGAACATCACTGACTGGGAGAGATAGTGGGGGAATCAGTTTAATATCATCACATGGGAGGGGTTTGGGGTATAGACAGTTAGAGGGAGACTGAGAGACAGTGTCATGGAAGGATGTGGTCCCAGGTTGCAGAATACTGAAAGCTGGACACTTCGATAACATCCTGAAACATGAGCCAGTCTTCCCAGGAAAAATGGGAAAATGGGATATTGGTGTAAGGTCAGATGATGGAGAGTTTTGGATGAGCATTTGTTCTCCAGCTTTGTAAATGGAGTCCTTCATGGCTGGAGGTACACACCATCACCCAGATGCCCCTGGATATTCCCTGATCCCTGATACTGGTGCCATCTTTAAAAGGCCAATGGGCACATGATTGAGCTTTCTCAGTTTGGACCTGCCCTGGACAGTTTACCCTGAGCCTGGCAGATAAGGGGCAATTACACCATGGTTTGTCAACGGTCGTACGGAGGTCCTGGTGGCTGGGCTAGTACAGAGGGGGACCATTCTCTTCCCAGAGGGGGCGACACCACCAGACCCACCGAGCATGGTCTGAGCTCCCCACCCAGCTCAGTGCAGTATCTGGGGTCTTAAGAAATGTCCAGCAATACAGGACAAGCTTCAATAACCTCCACCACTCGCTCAGGATAAGGGTCACTGTATTCTCTCTGCTCCCTCAGTCTCACTGTATATCTGTTATTGCACCGACCCCCGAACAAGGCTCATGGTCCACCACTCTCACTACCTCATGCTGCACCTCCTTTCTCTGTCTCTGTCTTTGTCTCTCTGTCTCTGTCTCTCTCCCCCTCTCTCCCCCCCTCCCTCCACTTCACCCCCACACTAATAACACTGCATGGGTACAACACTGTGGACTGACTCCCTCCGGACACCTCACCATGCCCCCCTCCCCGCCTACACTAACACTAACAGTAGGACCACACCCACTCCCACCCTCACTCCCTCCCTCTCTTCCTCCCATTCCAGGAGAAACAGCCTGGAAAAGGACAGAAAGGTCCAAGCCGGGTTGTGGAGTGCCCGATATCCGTTCCCTCACCCCCCCCCCCCCCCCGCCATGTGGGGAGGATCCTGGTACAAGCCGGAGAGGACCGGGACATCTCGTGTGGAGATTCTGAAACATCCACGTCCCACCGACCGAGTAAGGAGCAATGTTCAGTGAAGGGCAATTCTCACTTTAAACCCACTGGCAGCTCCGTTTCCCCCCGGCAAAACATGGAAGCCGTGGCCCTGATGCCATCTCCCTTTTGTGTCGAGCTGGTACAAATGGATTCCCCACGGTCTCGGTGGGCAGGAGGGTGGGCTCACAACACATCGTCACCACCACCTCCCAGGAAGGGAGCACGGAGACTGCCTCCTACACCTCCCCCTGTAAACAGCTCAGATACTGAAACTAGTCTGTGATAGTTACTGCTCTCCCCACTTGTCGTGACATCTTCAACAATCTGTGCTCATATACACCCAGGGCCCTCTGCTCCTGCAGCCCCTTTATAATGGTACGGCCTGTTTTAAACTGCTTTTCATTGTCTTTCCGACCAAAGTGTATCACCTCACACAGCTCTGCACTGATCCCCATCTGCCAGAAACCTGAACACTACACCAACGTGTGATTGTCCTGTTAGAGTTCCACACTCTCCTCCATAGACTTCAGAGTTCTTCCAGGTTCGGTGCCACCTACAAACATTGAGATTGTTATAGTGTCACAGTCCACATGAAACAACTGAAATCCTGCCCCACATCCACGAGTGTGAGCAAGTGAAATACTGATATATTCCCACGGACTGAGTCGAATTGACATGCTTTCAATGGAGCAACAGTCCTGACACACACCAGATGGAGCGAATGAAATATTGACAAACCACAGAGCAAGAGAAATCGGATAGGTGCCACTTAACGATATTCATCAGGGTACAATGTGATGAAGTTGAAAGGGTGTACTATACCTTTAAGAGAGAGGGAATGCTGTTCTGAACTGAGAGTTTATAAGCAACTGAGATATGAGAGGATGGCAGACCCAGAAACAGTATATTGCTGTAGAGCTGGAGTCGGGTAATAAGCAATGAAGAAAAAGAGGGTCCCAGAGTTGTGAATAGTTGATGCAAAATTTTCACTTTCAGAGTGAAAAAAAATTGATATTTTTTATTTAAACAGTGAAATTTGGCAGATCTGTCCCTCATATTTTAATAGTTTACGAGGCGAATTGAGCATTTCTTTATGTTTCATTTAAGTTACCAGATGAGCTTCCCGCCGTGTCCGAACCATCCCCGTGTGTGTATCTGTGTGTCTCTGTGTGGGGCAGGGCTGGCAGTCTCTGTGGTGCTTAAAGTGATACAATGCCACCCTCTGCTGGCCTCCACACGCCACTGCACAGGCATTGGCAGAGGGTGAAAACCAACAGGGATTCATTCAGAGATGGGGAGGGAGAGGTCAGCTGATCACAGCACCATCCAAACTGATGTCTTATCCATGGACTGATCTAAATGTCCTTTAAACGTTGTAATTGTCCCTGCTTTGACCACTTCCTCTGGAAGTTCATTCCACACACAAGCCAGCTTCTGTCTAACATAATTACCTCTCATGACTTTCTTAAATCTTTTTTCCTCGCACCTTAAAAATCCCTCAGTTTTGAATCCTCAACTCTAGAGAAAAGACATCAGCCCTTCAGCTTCTCTGTAATCCTCATTATTTTATAAACCTTTGTAAAGTTACTGCTTAATCTCATATTCTTCAGTGAAAAAAGTCCCAGCCGATCCAGCCTCTCCTTATAGCTCACTCCCTCCTTTCCCAGCAACATCCAGGTTAATCTCTTCTCAATCCTCTCCAACTTAATAATATCAACGTCAGTAATATCTAAGTGAATAGTCAAGGTATTTTCTAAGGGTACGGGGAGTCCAAAACTAGAGGACATAGGCTTAAGGTGAGAGGGGAAACATTTAAAAGTGACCTAAGGGGCAGCTTTTTCACCTGGAGGGTGGTGTGCCTATGGAATGAGCGGGCAGGGTGACCAGACTGGACACCGAATTCAAAAAGAGGTCTCACCAATGTCCTGTACAACCACAACATGACATCCCCACTCTGATACTCAAAGTTCTGTCCTCTGAAGACATGTGTGATAAACACCTTCTTAACCACACTATCTATATAAGATGCAAATTTTAAAGAATTAAACCTGACGGCCTCGGTTTCTGTACGACAGCACTGCCAAAGGCTCTACTTTTAATTGTTTAGCTCCTGCTGTTGTTTGATTTACCAAATCCAGTACCTCGCATTAATCCAAAATAAACTCCATCAGCCACCCCTCAGCCCAGTGAGTGATATTACTGTCACCTCCCCCTCCCCCTTCAATTTTAAAGTGCCCATCCCTCTCCAGAATGCCTGCACACTCCGGCCTTGATTTTCACAAAGACCCTGAGCTTGGGTTGCCTTGTGTGGTTTGGGGGAGGAGGGACAGATTGCAGACACAGTCAGTGGGGAGGAGAGGCTGGCCAGTAATCAGCGGCCAGGAAGAGGGGAGTCGCACATTAGAGTTGGGTAAGAGTGATCGGTGTTTTGTGACCAGAAATTAAGCTCTTCCTTCGTCTCTGGTGTTCAGTAATAAATATCTAATTGAGATCCTTCATTGGGCAGAGTGTGTCTGCAGGATTTCTGTCCCTAATATTGCAGACTACAGATCATAGCAATTAAAGATGTTTATATTTAATTTCAATGGCATAGCACGTACACTCAATATCCTTCAGTTGAGACAAATATCTTGCATTTATTTAACAATACAAAGTGTTTTTTGTAATTCAGTAATGGTAACCTGATTATAATAAATCCACACCGAGCTGAAAGTGGGCACTAAAATATGACCCAAAATCTGGGTATGGTAGTGTAGTGGGTAGTGTCCCTGTCTCTGAGCCAGAGCTCTGTATTTGATGCCAATTCCTGAACTTGCGTGGTGGTGTTCCTAGCTCTGGACTAGAAGGCCTGGATTCAAGTCCTGCCTGTTGCGGAGGTATGTCCCAGCATGTCAGGACAGGCTGATGAACAAACACACAGGAGAATACTGTTACAGCTTTATGGATATTGCTGAGTGATGCTAGTGTCCCTGCCTCCGGGCACAAAGGTCTCGGTGTGAATCCCACAGAAGTGTCTCAGGATACATCTGAACAAACTGATTAAAATGGATTTAAAATTGTGACTTGATGGAGAAGGAACAGGTATCAATATTGCATTTCAGAATTTAGGCCCAGGATGACTGAAAGTACAGCCATTCGTGTTGATTGGGGTCACATTTCGCAGCAGTAAAGGTTTATAAAATCAGAACGATTATGGATAGGGTGAGTAGTCAGGGGTTTTTCCCCAGGTTTGGGGCGTCCAAAACTAGAGATCATTGGTGGAAACTGAGAGGGGAAAGGTTTTGAGGAGACCTAAAGGGCAACATTTCACACAGAGGGTGGTGAGCGTATGGAATGAGCTGCCAGAGGAAATGGTGGAGGCTGGTACAACTACAGCATCTGGGTACTGAGAGATCTGGCGAGCTTTTCCAGCAATTTCTATATTTCTTTTAAAAATGCATTTATTTTAACACAGGTATTCTGAATAAATTAAACATTTTTATTTTTTAATGACGCAGGGACATATAAATATATCTTCAAATTGACTGAGACCATTTTCTGCTCAGGGTATGGCTCTGTGTATGACAGCAGCAATGATGCACCTACATGGAACAGGGAATGTGATGGAGACATAGTTTGGACAATGTACAAGGAGACCTCACATGGTCCAGTTTGGGAGAGGATGACATTACTGTGCAATTCAATTCAGAGAGGGAGAAAATGTAATCTGCCTGAGAAGTAATGGCCTATTGCACTCTCTCTCCTTCATTGTTCCTCATCACAGCAATGTGTGCGAGCTAAACAAATGTCTACAGTCATCATTACCATTCTTATTTGTATGGAATCCCTGCAGTATTGACACAGGCCCTTCGGCCCAACAAGTCCATACCAACCTTCCCAACCCATTTCCCTATATTTACCCCTGACTAATTCACCTAACCTAGAAATCCCTGAACACTACAGACAATTTAGCATGACCAATCCACCGAACCTACACAGTTTGTGGTAGGAAACTGGATCACCCATTAGAAGCTCACACAGAAAAGTGGAGAATGTGTAAACTCCACACAGACAGTCACCCAAGGCTGGAATCAACCGCAAGTCTCTGGTGCTGTGAGGCAGCAGTGCTAACCACCGTAGTACCCTTTGGATGATCCCTAACCAGCATTCACTGGAATCTACTCACTGCCTAAAGCAAAGGGAATTCAGCCAAATCCAAACTCTCCCAGGATGAAATCCCATTGCTAGCAGCTTGTGTGAGTACAATATCTTCAGAAGCAGAATAACGTTTTGGACAATCTCACAATTTTTCCTTTGTCACACATTCCAATAATAGTGGGACAAAGTTCTTTCAAGTTAAAATTGCAGAGATTGTGTGTGTGTGTGTGTGTGTGTGTGTGTGTGTGTGTGTGTGTGTGTGTGTGTGTGTGTGTGTGTGTGTGTGTGTGTGTGTCTGTGTGTGTGTGTGTGTGTCTGTGTGTGTGTGTGTGTCAGCATTTTTAGAAAGGGAAATATTGATTATATAATTGCAATACCCAAACAGTTTGCCATTCATCTTTCCACCATAGTTTGAGTAACATTGTTTTGGATCATGAACATGTTGTTTTAGCAGATTAAAGAAACTAGTCTGACTTGTTCCTAAAACTGACACTGACCCAGTCTGAGACCGATATCATCGGCCATATCACCAACCTGGTCACATTTAACATTTGTTATGAGCAGTGGAGGAGTGGGACTAGAAAAGGAAACAGTGACCCAAAAAGCTGGGGAACTATAGACCGGTGAGCCTGATGTCAGTGGTGGGTAAGTTGTTGGAGGGGATTCTGAGGGACACGACTTACGTACATTTGGGAAGACAAGGGCTGATCGGAGTAGACAACATAGCTTTCTGCATGGGAAAACATTGATTTGGTTGAGATTTTGAAGAGGTGACAAAGAAGATTGATGAAGGCAGTTTGGTAGGCATTGTCTATATGGACTTCAGCAAGGTGTTCATTTAAAGAACAAAGACCAAAGAAAATTTACAGCCCAGGAACAGGTCCTTCTCCCTCCAAGCCTGAACCAATCCAAATGTACTGTCTAATTCAGTCGGTCAATTCCTAATCATCTGTATCCCTCTGCTCCCCACCTACTCATGCATCTGTCCAGACGAATCTTAAATGAATCTACCGTGCCTGCTTCCACCACATCTGCTGGAAACGCATTCCAAACGCCCACCAGCCTCTACGTGAAGTACTTACCACGTGTATTCCCCTTAAACATTCCACCTCTCACTTTGAAAGTATGACATCTCGTTATTGAATCCTTCAACCTGGGAAAAAGCTTGTCTCTATCCATACTGTCTATACACTTTGTGATTTTGCAAACCTCAACCAGGACCCCCTCAACCTCCTTTTTTCTAGTGAAAATAAACCGAACCTACTCAGCCTCTCTTCATAGCTAGTATTTCATTCCGATTGGTAGACAGATTAGTAAGTTTCAGTCACATGGGATACAGAGGAAGCTCGTCACAATTGGCTTGAAGGAAGACGGATATTTTTCAGACTGGAGGCTTGTGAGCAGCAGTGTGCTGTAAGAATCAGTACTGAGTTCACTGTATTTCATCAATTATGTAAAGGATTTGGATGTGAATATTTTGGCCATTGTTAGTAAGTTTACAGATGACATCAGAAAGGTGGTGTAGTAGATTATCTCAGAGTACAACAAGACCGCAATTAGATGGGACAAAAGGGGCAAGGAGTGACAGATGAAGTTTAATTTAGAGAAATACGAGGTTTTTGTATTGTGTGAAAGCAAATCAAGGCAGAAATTATACACTTAATGATAAGGTCCTGGGGCGCGTTGTGAAACAAAGGGACCGAGCGATGCAGGTATTTTGTTCCTTGAAAGTGGAGTGGCAGGTAGACAGAGTGGTGCAGAACACATTTGGCACATTTGCCTTAATCAGTCAGAGCATTGAGTATAGGAGTTGTAGTGGTATGTTACATCTGTACAGGACGTTGGTGAAGCCACTTTCAGAATACTGCGTACAACTCGGTTTTCTGCAGAAATGATTTACACAAATGTCCCAGGAGTGGAGGTTTGAGCTTTAGGGAGAGGTTGATTAGGTTGTGGTGTTTCCCCCAGGAGTGTCAGAGGTTGAGGGGTGACATTATAGAGGTTTATAAAACCATCAGGGGCATGGATATTCTGAACAGCCACGTTCTGCTCCCCAGGATAGGGGAGTCCAGAACAAGAGGGCAGAGGTTGAAGGGGAAAGGGTGAATGATTTAGAAGGGACCTGAAGGTAAATATTTCACACAGAGAGTGGTGCGTACATAGAAAGTGCAGTCAGAGGAAGTGCTGAAGGCGGTTACAGTCGCACATTTAAAAGTATCTGAGAGGAGGAATATTGGCCAAATGCTGGCAAATGGGAATGGATCAGATTTGATATCTGATTGGAGGGAACGGATTGGACTAATGGATGACTCTCTGATTCTACAAGAGAGATGACAAAAAATTCTGAAAGGACTTGTCAAGTCAGAATTCTCTTCACTGGAAGTTTATTGTGTCTCTATGCTCATATTGATTGAATGCTGCGTTGGGTAAATATTTGACAGAGAAGTGAATCATGCATAATGGGACACAGACAGGAAAGTGGGGCTGAGACCCCAACCTGATCAGCCACAATCTTAGTCCCTGGTAGAGAACGCTCAAAGTATCTAATGACCCATTCCTGCTCCTCAGTGTCATGTTCCTGTGTTCCATTCAGCCCCTCATACCTGCTAGACAGGAGCAGTTGGAGGCTACTTACTCCTATAACCTGGTGCACAGAAACACAGGAGACTATTCGGCCCTTCAAGACTGTCCCACATTGTTTGAGGTGATTTGGGAAATGTAATTGGGAAGCCCAGGCTGGGTATGAAAGAGGCCCCTCATCTCTCTTTGCAGAGGTCCTCCTCTCTGCAACTTGTGATTCATTTGTTGGTCATGTTGTAGACCCAGATTCACTGTGATTACAGCCCACATACCTCACCAAGCAATGGCTCACAAAATCCTCTGGTCTCCCTGACTGCAACATTCAATAACAGAACTTTCATGAAAATAACACCCACTAACTTTCAAATAATAGAATGGGAGAACATCAGAAACAGGGGCAGGTCGTTCACTCCCCAAGGCTGCCTTACCCTTCACTAAGATCATGGCTGATCTGTTCTTGGTCTCAAATCCTTTTTCATACCCAATTATTCATAGCACTCACTTCCTTGACAGGTCAATATCTATCTACCTCCTCTTCAAATACTTTCAGTCATCTTGCTCCCCAACACTCTTGAGAAGAGAAATCCACTCATTCAATCCTACCTGTTTGAAGAAAACAGTTGCTGCTCCTATATCATGGCTTATTGATGTGAACAAAAGAGGTTGACTCAAGGGTTCAGGTAAAAATGACTGGCCCCGATATCAAGGCAGTGATTAACTTCTGTTGACACCTAGGAGCTGGACTTAATGGGAATCAGAGTAAACTCTCCAGTGTTTGGTGTCAAACATGGCACAAAGTAAGATGTTCATCATCTCAGTTCTGGGTCACCTCTGTCGGAGATCGTTAGGTCAGCTTCCTTTTCTCAAAGATATTCAGCTGCTTCATCAATGTCTCCCCGACCCACCCTCCCCACCATAAGATCAGAAGTGGGGATGGTCGATGAAGATTCCACAATGTTTGGAACATTTTTTCCCCCCTCAGCTCCTGAACTGGTCTGTGTCCATTGCAGCAAGACCCTGACTCCATTGAGACTTGTGCTGTTAAAGTGTCAGTAACATTCATGTAACAGTACATTGCCACAGTAAAACAAGAGTTCATTCACCATCTAACTCTGGTTTCACAGAAATATGAGGAAGCCATTCAGCCCATTTACACTATTGGAGAAGAACAGTGACAGCCCATTCAGCGCCTTCAGCCTATTACTCAGGAAGAGAAGGAGTCTAGTGTGATGGACCACACCAGAGCCCCCCGAAAATATTTGAAGGCAGTAGCCGCGATTCTAATGTTTTCTTATTTTAAAGGAATTGTAAAGTTTCTGTTCCAGATGCAATGTGATTGGTCAAACTACTCGGTGGTAAGCAAAACACCATTTACTTAAACACAAAAGATGACACAAAACCAAAGAAAGAGGAATTTAGAATAATGTAATTACATTGGACAGCTTAACAGAATAATAGATCTAGGAGCTATTACTAATGAACTATTCTAACATAGGAAACTCCCATAAACACAGCCCTTGGCAAAAAGAAATATTCAGATACAGAATGCCACAAACATTTCTCCAATCCAAGAATTAAAAACAGCAGCAAGAGAAAATTCAGAGAGAGTATCAGCTAGGAGACATTCCTTAAAGCTTCCAACTTTGTGGAGACCCCAATAGTTTCTGATGTTACTGAGAAACCAAAACCCAGTGATCCTAATCTGTGAGAGCTGGCCACACCCATTCAGACTTGATGGCCTCCCTCACTGTTACTCAAGTGGTCTTAACTAGCCAGCTTGGTAACAATCGTTCAATCTCTCTCTTAAAAAAAAAGGACAAAATGACCCCTTAAAGCTGCAGCATTGTCACACTTGTCAGCACATCGAGCTGTCAAACAGGAACCCAGTCAGGCCCTTGGCCCTGTCCAATTGGACGAGGAAGTAGCCAGTCAGTCCCTTGAGCCACTTACACAGGAACAGAAGGATGCCATTTCCACCTCAATGCGCTTACACGGGGGCAGAATTAGGTAATTTATGCTGATTCCTGATGAATGTCTTATGCCCGAAACGTCGATTCTCCTGGTTCTCGGACGCTGCCTGTCCTGCTGTGCTTTTCCAGCAATCCACTATCTACTCTGATCTCCAGCATCGGCAGTCCTCACTGTCTCCTAATTGATGCTCTAACATGATGAACAATTGGAGCAGAGGCTGCACAGAGAGATTGCTCCACGGTGTTCCTCTTGGCTCCGTGGCTTATGATACACACGTGGGACTTTAACGTGGTTTTCTCGAGGTGAGCAGGGAAGCCATATGTCTTGTGTAAAGTCTCAAGAAGGCACCTTCCATCTCCAAGAAGACAGCCTGGTGTTCTCTATGTAGGGCAGAAGTGGGTGGGAATGGCTACCTGTTTCAAATAGAAGATATTGTGGCTGCTGTTGGGGATTGTGAGCAACCTGACGTTCAGTACAGGGTTCACACGCCGACTGCACAATAACATGGGGAGAGTTAATTTAGGCATATAAACTATTAGGAAAGTCACGTTAGACTGATGAATGGATGCTCTAAGTTCAAATAATGGTGATCTTGTTCATGTTGATCTTGTCTAGTGCACGTCCTGTTCAGTGTAACCTGTATGCCTTACCCTGTCCAAGTCTATTTCCACCCTATGATCTGTCTGGCCATGCTTCCTATGATCTTCCTCCACTGCTCATAAATAAAGTTTTTCCCTGTATTGAGATACACGTGACAATAAATCAAACCATCAATCCTGGGTAAAGTATAGAATTTCTCTCCCTGTCAATGTCTTTTTTGGAAATAAGTGATCGCTACCACTCCTCGTGTTTCAGCATCACCATTTCCTCGTCTCTCACAGTACTACAGATTAAACACTCAGCTCCTTCACTTTATTCACATGATACCATCACTGGTTTATGTGGTAAGGAGATCATTCCTTACAAAAGTGATCAAATCTGTACAGAGTGCCCCGAGTTCTCTCTCAGCAAAGCTCTACAACAGCAGGAAGATGGCTTTACTTATGTACTCGAATCATCTTACAATGAAGGACAGCATACCATTGACTGCACCCATTACTTTCACAGGGTTTGATTCGGAGCAGTCAGCATGAACTTGTGAGTGGGAGATCATGCTTCCCAAATTTCTGAGAGTCCTTTGGTGAAGTGACCAAGAAGGTTGACGAGGGAAGAGCGGTAAACGTAGTCTGTAATGATTTCAGTAAGTCCTTTGATAAGGTTTCACATGGCAGGCTGCTCTGGAAGGTTCCATCACGTGGAATGTTGGGGGATTTGGCCAATTAGATACACAGTTGGCTTGATGGTAGGATGCAGCGGGTTTAGTGGAAGGATGCTTGTCAGACTGGAGGCTGGGCCCATAGCTGTTTGTTATCTATGATTGGGTTGAGAATGTACAAGGTATGATTAGTAAGTTCGCAGATGACACTAAAATAAGTGGGATTGTGATTCGTGAGGAAGATTATCACAAATTGCAGCAGACCCTTAATCAAGTGGGCAAGTGGGCCGAGAAATGGCAAATGGAATTTAAAATAGAAGTGTGAGGTCTTGCATTTTGGAATCTCAAATCAAGGTAGGAGTTCCATGGTGCATGGGAGAGCCTTATGGGGTGTAGTGGGCAGAGAGACCTTGGCGTTCAGGTGCACGGTTCTCTGAGAGTGGAGTCACAGGTCGACAGGGCAGTGAAAAGGGCATTTGCGACACTGGCCTTCATCAGGCAGGACATTGAGTATAGAAGTTGGGAATTTATGTTTCAGTTACACAGGACTTTGGTAAGGCTGCACTTGGAGTATTCAGTTTTGTCACCTTTGTTATGGGGAGGATGTTATGAAATTAGAAAGCGTGCAGAAGAAATTTACAAGGACATTGCCAGGACCCATTGGTCTGAGTTATAGGGCGAGGTTGGGCAAGTAGGTCCTTTTCTTTAGAGTGGAAGAGACTGAGGAGGGTCCTAATAGAGCTGTATAAGATCATGAGGGATATGGATAGGGTGAATACTCTCAGTCTTTTCCAAGGTTTAGAAAATCGAGGACGAGAGGGGATCAGTTTAAGGTTAAAGGGGAAGGAATAAAAGGGAACCTGAGGGGCCACTTCTTTACACAGAGGGCTAGTACGTGGATGAGCTGCCAGCAGATGTGGTTGAGGGGGGTACATTAACAACATTTCAATAGCATTTGGATAAATATGTGGATCGGAAAGGACTGGAAGGATATGGGCCAACTGCAGGGAATTGGGGTTAGCGTGGATGGACATTTACAAAGTGGTGTCAAACCCCTCTGTTAATTAAAACCAAACATCCAGAAAAGCTCGCCTCACCTTGTTAAACTGTTAAGATATGAGTGACACAGATCTCCTACATTCCACTATTTAAACAAAAATTAACAAGTTAATTTCTTAACTTTAAAAGTGAACACTAAACAACAACTATTCACAAATACAAGCCCCTCTTGTCTGAGCTAATTACTATCTGACTCAGACTCTGTAAAAATATGCTGTTCCAACAACCCAATCACAACCCAAACCCATGCAACATCACAATCTCAAGACCACACATTCTCTATCTTCCCCGCTGTGTTCACTCTTTCAGCTGCTGATCTCCTGGGTCATTTTTTTACGCAAGTAGGTTTGACATGAACATGTATCTTTGCTAGAGAGTGTTAGAAATGGCCAGTTAGCACTCCTGCTCTACAGCAGTTACTCTGCTGTAGGATGGCAGTGGCTCTCCCTCTAGTGTTCAAAATGCTGGGTTTATATACTCCCCACGATACAATAATTCTCATAATTCGATTGCTTTCCAGGTGTCCAAACAATAATATTCACATTCTGTTGGCTTCTGGTATCCTGAGCGTTATTTAAACTCTTTGGTTGTCTTTGAATTGTTGTCAAAACAGCAACCAAAACTCAGGTTTCCATTTCCCAGCTCAGTGTTACATGTGGAACATTTTGAACTTTAGCTTGCATCTCTGGCTGTACTTCCTATTCAGCAAAACCCGTTCTGTCTTAAAATGACCGGACATGCTTTCGGCTTCATAACATCTCCCCACTTCAAAAACAAAACATGAAATGGCAGAATGAAAAGATGGCTTCATTTCTTTTCCTCTAATTCTTAATACCATTATTATGAATTACAAAAGTATTGATCTCAGCTATACCATATATATTAATTCTGCACACATATATATAACACTGCAATAAGTCAAATTTTATCTAAACGTATTCCATAAAATCGGGGTTAACGCATCTGCTATCACATTTTAGGACCCACAACATGTACATTTTGTAAGGTTAAAGTCGGTAAGATTAGACTCAAATGAAATAGTCTCATATTCTGGTCTTTAAATATTCCAAAAAATGCGAGAGGTATGTCGTTCTCCACAACCATCTCTGACAATTCCTTTGTCATACAAACATAAAAATATTGTCAGTCCAGTGCTAAACTTAATCATTCTTTTTCAATAATGGAGATGTTGCATTTTTTTTCTGGTGGATATTGAATTTTTTCGACAAGTAGCCAATTGGTCATTCAATTCCATCATCCTCTTTCTGTATCAATACATCTCCGACCACGATACCCCGAGCATCAAACTCAATTTTCAAAGGGTTTCAGAATATTTGGTGCAGCTAAAACTGGTGCGGTGATTAATCCTGCTTTAAAATCCTCAAATGCCTCCTGGCATTGTTCTGTCCACCACAATTCTGTGTTCATCTTTAGTAAATCCATCAGTGGTGCCAATACGCTGCTGAAGTTTGGAACAAACTTCCGATAGAATCCACGCAGTTCGAAAAATCGAAGCACCTCTTTCTTCGAGGATGGTCGTGGAAATTTCTCCAAGCCCTTCGTCTTTGTGTTCCATGGGGTCAAGCTTCCATGTCCAATGTAATGTCCCAAGAACTTCCCCTCTGCCTTCGCGAATTCTGTTTTCTTTAAGTTTATTACCAAGTTTGCTTCTTGTAATCGTTCAACATGCTTTGCCAACTGTAACATGTGAGCTTTCAAACACTTGCTAAAGGTCACTACATCATACAGATAAGCTGCATAATTTGTTCATCTGGCCACAACTCTGTTCCTGAGTCTTAAATGTATCTGGAGCATTATTCATTCACGTGACGAACTCTAACTTTTTTTGTCATCTCTGCTATCTTTACCAGATAGTTGAACTGACTCAACACTTTTTTCATTTGAAAGGGGGCACTAAACCTGGCTTTGAAGGGATTTCCTACCACTGGTGGCAATACTAATACCTCATCCCCACGGGAAATCGTCAAAGTTTCAGAGTTTCTATCTGCCACCTGCTTCATTCCATGCTGTGTCCTCTTCAGGTGCTGTTTAGCTAACTCACCTACTCCATCTAATTTCTCCCTCACGTGTGACACATAATCCAAGTGTGGATCTCCGACTTCGGTCCTGTCAATTTATATTTAATTAATTTCAAAGGACCTCTCACTTCATGTGCGAATATTAACTCAAAGGAAGTAAACTGAGTAGATTTATTTGGGGCATCTCTCATGGCAAACAATATAATGAGACGCCTTTATTTCAATCATTCGGGTAATTCTGACAGTACGCTGTTAATATTGCCTTTAGCATCTGATGCCAACTTTCCAAGACTCCCTGGGATTCGGGATGGGATGCACTTGATTTAAACTGCTGTATGCCGAAGTTATCCAAGATGTACTTAAATAGCTGATTGGTAAAATGAGACCCTTGGTCTGACTGAATCACACTGCATAGCCCACAGCGAGTAAAGAAAGCTACCAACTCCTCCACCTCCCCTTTTGCCTTAACACCCCATAATGGAATTATCCCTGGAAATCTGGTGGACACATCCATTATGATCAGCAGATATTGGTTTCCTCTTTAATTTGAAAAGGGGAGCTCCACCACTAATCATAACTTACGTGAAAAGCTCTTCGAATACAGGAATTGGCAACAAAGGTGCTGGTTTTAATATGGCCTGTGACTTTCCTACCATTTGGTATGTATGACATGTACAACAAAAAGTAACCATGTCCTTGTTCATTCCAGCCACTAGAAATGCTTTAGCCTGAATATTCCGTGCATCAACTCCTTTGGCGTTTTCTTTCGGTTTTCCTTTCTGTTGTAACTTACGACAGTAGGATCTTGTTACTACACAGTCTGGAAAAATCCCTGGGGTATTTTCCTTTTAATTCCCCTGTTCCCTGGTCTTACTTTGGCTTCTCCACCACAAGGGGCGCCTTTCCCACCTTTGACCCTGCTAACTCATTCCCAAGAACAAACTGCATTCCTGGAACTGACACCCTGCCACTCAATCTCACTGTTACTTCCCCAACCTTGATGTGGCACTGCAACCTGATTTTACACAAGGGAATGCTTAATTTCTGTCCCCATTCCACAAATTATCATGCTGTTGAGTAATATGTCAGAAAGAGTGAAAATACTTCCAGCTCTTACGATTAGAGGCTGAGGGAAAGTGAGGACGACAGGTGCTCGAGATCAAAGTTGAAAAGTGAGGGGCTGGAAAAGCACCGCAAATCGGCAGCATCTGAGGGGCAGGCAAGTTGACGTTATAGACAATAGACAATAGGTGCAGGAGTAGACCATTCTGCCCTTCGAGCCTGCACCACCATTCAATATGATCATGGCTGATCATCCTTAATCAGTATCCTGTTCCTGCCTTATCTCCATAACCCTTGATTCCACTATCTTTGAGAGCTCTATCCAACTCTTCCTTAAATGAATCCAGAGACTGGGCCTCCACTGCCCTCTGGGGCAGAGCATTCCACACAGCCACCACTCTCTGGGTGAAGAAGTTTCTCTTCATCTCTGTCCTAAATAGTCTACCCTGTATTTTTAAGCTGTGTCCTCTGGTACGGCACTCACCCATCAGCAGAAACTTGTTTCCTGCCTCCAGAGTGTCCAATCCTTTAATAAACTTATATTTCTCAATCAGATCCCCTCTCAGTCTTCTAAACTCAAGGATATACAAGCCCAATTGCTCCAGTCTTTCAGCGGAAGATAGTCCCGCCATTCCAGGAATTAACCTCGAGAACTTACGCTGCACTCCCTCAATAGCAGAATGCCTTTCCTCAAATTTGGAGACCAGAACTGCACACAGTACTCCAGGTGTGGTCTCACCAGGCCCCTGTACAGCTGCAGAAAAACCTCTTTGCTTCTATACTCAATCCCTCTTGTTATGAAGGCCAGCATGCTATTAGCCTTCTTCACTACCTGCTGTACCTGCATGCTTACCTTCATTGACTGGTGTACAAGAACACCCAGATCTCTCTGTACTGCCCCTTTACCTAAATTCCATTTAGGTAGCAATCTGCCTTCCTGTTCTTGCCACCGAAGTGGAAAACCATACATTTATCCACATTAAACTGCATTTGCCATGCATCTGACCACTCAACTAACCTGTCCAGGTCACCCTGCAATCTCCTAACATCCTCCTCAAGTTTCATCCTGCCACCCAGCTTAGCATCATCAGCAAATTTGCTAATGTTATTACTAATACCATCTTCGATATCATTAACATATATTGTAAAAAGCTGCAGTCCCATCACTGATCCCTGAGGTACCCCACTGGACACTGCCTGACATTCCGAAACGGAGCCGTTTATCACTACTCTTTGTGTCCTATCAGCCAACCAATTTTCAATCCCAGTCAGTACTTTGCCCCCAGTACCATACTCCCTAATTTTGCTCTCTAACCTCCTAAGTGGGACTTTATCAAAAGTTTTCTGACAGTCCAGGTACACTACATCTACTGGATCTCCCTCGTCCATCTTCAGAGTTACATCTTCAACAAATACTGGAAGATTAGTCAAGCATGATTTCCCCTTCATAAATCCATGCTGACTCTGACCTATCCTGTTACTACGATTCCAGATGTGTCGTAATTTCATCCTTTATAATAGACTCCAGCATCTTTCCCACCACTGAGGTTAGACTACCTGGTCTGTGATTTCCTGTTTTCTCTCTCCCACCTTTCTTAAAAAGTGGTAACATTAGCCACCCACCAATCCGCAGGAACTGATCCCGAATCTATCGAACTCTGGTAAATAATCAACAGCGCATCCACGATTTTTTGAGCCACCTCCTTCAGTACCCTGGGATGCAGACCACCAGGCCCCGGGGACTTATCAAACTTCAGACGTAACAGTCTCTCCAACACCAATTTCTGGCAAATATTAATTCGCTTAAGTTCAGATCCTTCAGCCACTGTTACCTCAGGGAGATTGCTTGTGTCCTCCCCAGTGAACACAAATCTGAAGTACCAATTCAATTCTTCTGCCATTTCTTTGTTTCCTGTAATATATCCCCCTGTTTCTCTCTTCAAGGGCCCAACTTTAGTCTGAACCATTTTTTTGCCTTTCACATTCCTGAAAAAGCTTTTACTATCCTCCTTTCTATTTTTGGCCAGTTTTCCTTCGACCTCATTTTTTCTCTGCGTATTTCCTTCTTAGTAATCCTCTGTTCTTCTTGAAAAGCTTTCCAGTCCTCTGTTTTCCCACTTTTCTTTGCTATGTCATACTTTTTCTCTTTTAACTTTATATCTTTCTTAACTTCCCTCGTCAGCCACGGCCGCCCATGCCTCCTCCTAGGATCTTTCTTCCTTTATGGAATGAACTGATCCTGCATCTTCTGCATTATACACAGAAATATCTGCCATTGTTCCTCCACTTTCATCCCTGCTAAGGAATTAAACCATTGAACTTTGGTCAGCTCCTCCCTCATAGCTCCATATTTCCCTTTATTCAACAGAAATATTGTCACTTCCGATTGTACCCTCTCCCTCTCAAATTGCAGATTGAAGCTCATTGTATTATGGTCACTACTTCCCAACGGCTCCTTCACTTCGAGGTCACTGATTTATTCTGATTCGTTGCACAATACCAGATCCTGAATTGCCTTCTCCCTGTTAGACTCCAGCACCAGATGTTCTAAGAATCCATATCGGAGGCACAAAGTCTCTTTCTTGAGGTCCAATACCATCCTGATTCTCCCAATCTACTTGCATGTTGAAATCCCCCATAACAACTGTAGTTACATCTTTGCGACAGGCCAATTTCGCCTCCTGATTCAACTTACATCTGATATCCAGACTACTGTTTGGGGGCCTGTAGGTAACTCCCAAGAGGGTCTTTTTATCCTTAGAATTTCTCAGCTCTATCCACACTGACTCTACATCCCCTGATTCTAGGTCCCCCTACGCAAGGGACTGAATGTCATCCCTTACCAACATGGCCACCCGACTCCCTCTGCCGATCAGTTTGTCCTTATGATAGCACGTGTAGCCTTGTATATTCATTTCCCAGGCCCTGTCCACTTGAAGCCACGTCTCAGTTATCCCCACAATATCGTATTTGCCAATTTCCAAAAGAGCCTCAAGCTCATCCATCTTATTTCTAATGCTTCGTGCATTCATGTATAGTGTTTTTAATTTGTTACTGCCCTCACCCTTCCCATCAACTCCTATTTCACTCAACCTTACAACATGATCCCTTTTTGAGTTTTCTGCCTCATTGATACTATTGTCTTTCTTGATTTCCCTTGTTCTAATTTTCCCTTCAATTTCCTTCTAAAACATCCAGTTTGTCCTCTCCCTCCCGATACTTAGTTTTAACGTAGCTGTGTTGCAGTAACAAACCTGCCTGCCAGAATGCTGGTCCCTAATCTATTAAGGTGCAAACCGTCTCTCTTGTACAATATATGCTTACAACAAAATATACCCCAGTTATCCAAGAATTTAAATCCTTGCTTCCTGCACCAGTTTCCCAGCCACGTGTTCAAATCCATTATCTCCCTGTTTCTGGCCTCACCACCCTGAGGAACTGGAAGCAAACCCGAGATAACCACCTTGGACGTTCTGCTTTTCAGTCTTCTTCCTAGTTCTCTGAAGTCCCGCTGTAGTATGTTCTTCCTCTTCTTTCCGACATCATTTGTGCCGACATGTACGACCGCCTCTTGCTCTTCACCTTCGTCCTTGAGAATTTCCTGCACTCTGTCTGTGATGTCTTTAACCCTGGCACCAGGAAGGCAACAAACCATCCTTAAGTCCCGTCTGCTGCCACAAAAACCCCGGTCAGTTCCTCTCACGATGGAGTCCCCTATTACCACAGCTCTGTGTGATGTCCGACTCTTCCGCTGTGCCTCCACGCCAACTTTTGATTGACGGACCTGGCCGCCTCGTGGACTGGCAGTGTCATCTGTCTCTACTGTTTCCAAAAGATTCAACTTGTTCCCGACAGGTACTTCCCCCGGAGTCTCTTACACCCCGGGGTCTCCTCTCCGCCTTCCTCATCGTCTGCTCTCTTCTGCTCTTTTCTGGTATGGTCGGTGTAATAATCTCGCTGAAGGTCTTGTCCAGAAAGATCTCATTCTCTCGGATGAGCCAATGGTCCTCGAGTTCTTTCATCAGTGCTGCAATATGCTCGGTCAGTAGCTGAACGTGAACACACTTTCCACACTTATACGAGCCAGACACACCAGAGTCGTTGACCTCCGACATCAAGCACGTAGCACACTGAACTTGGCAGCCATGTCTTCACCGTCTTCAACTGTGGCGTAATCACTTCACTCAATCTCCTTGTCAAAGACTCGTTTCAGGCGTAAGTTCTTCATCAGGAAAGTAAGGGACGGGGAAGGGGCTGAGAATTAAATAGGATGATGGGGGTGGAACTGGGTGGAAGGTCGCTTGGAAGGCGATAGGTAGATTTAGGCGGGGTCTGATGGTTATAGTTCGGAGGGGAGGGTAAAGTGGCTAGGTGGTAGGACAGCTGAAAACGTCAAACTATTCAGCATCAACGTTGACTTCACCAATTTCCAAAGTGCCCCTCCCCCAACCATTTAAATTAGCACTGCCCTCTTGAACTGCCCTAACTGTCCATCTTCCTTCCCACCTATCCACTCCACCCTCCCCTCTGACATATCAGTTATACTCCAACCTACATTTTCCTATCACCCTCCCAGTGACCCTCCTGCCAGCCCAGCTCCTACCCTCGTATTTACCTTTCAGCCCCCTTGTTCCCCGCCACATTCCTGATGATGGGTTTATGACTGATACATTGATTGTCCTGCTCTTTGGATGCTGTCTGATCTGTTTTGCCTTTCCGGCTCCTCACTTCTCAACTATTAGAAACTGAACAGATCCTGCAGCTTGCAAAATTATTACTTTTGTCCTCTCCCCACACCCCTTTTTTGCTTAGTAAGTTTTATCTACAGAGGTGTATTCTTTGTAGGGATCAGGCACTGACTCCATACCCAGCCCCTGTCTAGGCTGTGCACTCTCCTGCAGCTCCTCGGCTCTACTTGGGGTCTCCTTTACCAGGTTCACTAATACCACTGGCTTAATCACATCTTTTCCCAAAGTGCCTTGCTTCAATGCCCAGCACGGTGTGTCCCAGTTTACTGCAGTGAAAACACCTTTTCCCAGTGTCCTTCTTAAACCATCAGCACTGTAATTTTATGTGTTCCGCTCCGTTATAATGAGAACACCTGAGGCCTTTCACCACCTTTCAACCCCCTTGGGCTTCTTTTTCACCGGTGGTAAACTATTGCCAGTGTGCTTTACTCTATGTTTTGTTGTTTAGGATCTCCCCTTCTCCCAATTTCTATCCCTCACAGGATGAAAATCCTCCCAGAAGCTAAATATAATCTCATGCACCAGTGCATATTTACCTGCCATTTCTGCTGCGCTTCTCACTTCTTGAACTTCCTATTCATTCACTTGAATTCTTACTATCTCTGGAAGTGAGTCTTTAAACTCCTCCGGCAGAATAATCTCCCTTCGAGCCTCACAGGTCTTATCCATTTTTAAGGCCTGCACCCATCTCTCAAAATGACTGTGTTTAATTCTTTCAAACTCAATATAAGTCTGACCTGGTTCCATCTCTATATTTCTGAACCGCTGTCTATATTCTTCTAGTACCAATTCATAAGCACTCAACGTAGCCTGCTTGACATCTGCATAATCTCTTGCTCCCTCACGTGACAGCACTGCATATACCTCTCAAGCTGTACCCACCATCTTAGTCTGAACTAGCATTACCCACAGGTTCACTGGATATGCCATCTGCCGAGCCAATTTCACAAATGAAATAAAAACGGTTTTGGCATTTTTCGCACTGAAATATGGCAATGTATTAACACAGTTGCATACATCCCTACATTCTCCCTTCATCTTCATCCTGCTAATTTAACTTTCTTAACTAATTCCAAACTTTTGAATTTCAAATTCTCCCTCTCTTCCTTTTTCCTCTCTTTCTCTTTCTCTATCTTCTCTCTCTTTCAGTCTCTCTCTTTATCTTCTAACTGCAGTTGTCATATTTGCAATTTAAGTTTTTTCTAACTCGACTGCAGTTGCCAGCTTCTCTGATAGACCAAAGTGCTTGAGCAACTCCATTATGATGACAGCTTTCCTTTTGTCTCTGGTGAAACACAATTCTACTCTACATGTTAATTCTAAAAGTATGCCCTTCCTTTATCTTTCTACACGTTCTTGGCAAATTTGGGTACCATCTTCAAACCTCAGAACCTTTTTAGTAATATTAAAAGCCATTTCTTTTAAATTAACCGACCACAAGGAAACAAAATTAAATGAATTTTCTCACCTGTATTACTTGAAGATCTAGGTCACTAACTGCCAAGTGTTGGAATCTGCTGGGACCTTTTGTACCCCAAATCTGTTCACATCTGTCTAAATTCCATACGACAAGCCCTCAAACTGTTATGATGTCGATGTTGAACCCCTCTGTTAATTAAAACCACACACCCAGAAAAGCTCACCTCACCTCATTATCTGTTAAAACATGAGTGACAAAGTAGTCGCAAATTCCACGATTAAGAGAAAAATAACAATTTATAATTATGTATGTTAACTCGCTGAACTTGAAGGTTTGTTTTCAGATGTTTCGTCACCAAGACTGGGTAACATCATCAGTGAGAGTCTCTGGTGACGCACTGGTGGGATGTCGTGTCTTTCTATTTCTAGGTCTTGGTTTCTTAAGTGTCGTGATGTCATTTCCATTTTTTTGTTCAAGGGAAGGTAGATAGGATCGAAATTAATATGTTTATTGATGTACTTCTGGCTAAAATGTCATGCTTCTAAGAACTTTCGTGTGTGGCTTTGTCCTAGGAAGTGTGTGTTGTCACAGTCAACGTGGTGTCCTTTTCCTGTATGTATGGGAACTAGTGAGAGTGGGTCATGTCTTTTGGTAGCCAGTTGGTGTTCATGTATCCTGCGAGCACGACAACAGGACAGTGTGAAATGGAGGAAAAATGATTTTTTATACACTGTTTAATCAGTGTGTGTTCAGATAAGGAAGATTGTTCATATGTGTACAACACATTCTGAATGACAACGGAGACATAGTTAACGAAAAATGATGCACACGATGTATAAAATTTATAAATCATTAAAACAATATTTGATCCTCATCTGAAGTGATATCTTCCCTTTCTCTCAACGTTCCCCCTTTTCTGGGATTCCCAACTCTAGTCTCTCATTCTTCTTAGGATGTGTGTTATAAATTCTTGTTTCTGGTTTCCCAACTTATTTCAGTTAATCCACTTTCTACCAGGAATTAAATATGTTGGCCTGTTGGGTTCTTTCCAAAGCTAGTGTCTGTCATATTGTTGGAGAGAAAAGTTATGGCATCAGACCCAGCATTTAAACATATTGCTCTGTTGTACGTGCACTGTACAAAGGACCACCGCCCACAGGAATTGCCAAAACATTGAGGGAAGTATATCTATTTCGATCATATAGTTTCTCATTTTCCACATCTCCATATCTATATCCTCTCTCTCTCTCTCGTTCACCCTTTGTGTCTATTTAAGAAATCCACCAGTCATTCTTCGTGGCCCATCTCTCAAAACTCCTTCTTTCAGTTATACGCAATGCTTTCTTCAAGATGTAATGTGGTTATAATTAAGCAATGTAACTACCAAGACATGCGGGAGGAGCTGGCCAGAGTTAATTGGAAGGGGAGCTGAGCAGGAAAGACCATGGAGCAGCAATGGGAGAAGGTTCTGGGGATAATTCGGAAGATAATACCAGAAATGCAACCCCAAGAAGATGAAACATGCTCATGGGAGAACAAGGCAGCCATGTGTTACAAGGCATCAAACCAAAAGAGAAAACATGCAATGTGGTGAAGATGATTGGGAATCCAGAGAATTCATTGGCTCTGCAACTACATAAGGCTGGTATCACTGACACTACAGAGCTCTTAATCATGGTCAGGGAGAGAAACAGAGGAAACACATTCACTTTAAACACAGAAGATGGTATTTCTCAAGGAAAAGTATTCAGGTGAATTAAACATTTGAATTAAGATCAGTTAAATGCTTTTGCGGAATGTGTCAGATTGGAAGCAAGACCCAGGGAGACAGACCCTCAGCAGAATGAGAGTTTGAAAATGGAAGTATTTCCACATCAGAAACCAGGTTAGGTCACTGAGTGCAGGGCTCATGGGTGAATGGGTCTCAGTGAGATTTGGGGAACAGACAGCAGAATTGCATTGCAGATATTGCAGCTCGAAACTGAGTATTCACGTAGTGCTGTAGACCACAGCAGCAGGAGAAGCAGAACAGCATTCAACCACAACCTGTAACTTCTTGCCAGGGTAACACCTCAGTCTGTCATTACCATCAACACCATCTATGACTCAGTGACGAGTGTGGGTGAAGATGTCAGTCAGAATCACATGAACTTTAACCTGATGCTAACTCATTAAAGCTACCGTGCTTGACAAAAAGATCTGATGGAAGCACAGCAGTCCTGTCACATTCAGTCCTAAATGGTGATGGACGATTAAACAAATGACTGGAGGAGAATGCTCCACAATCTTTCCCATCCTAAATAATGGAACATACCTGCACATCAGTGTAAAAGAGAAGGATGTTTTATCTGCACCATCCTCTGAAAGAAGTGCCAGCCCGATCCCACCCATCATGGCTGGAGTTACTCACGATCGCCAGGATGCCCCGATAGTCCGTGATCCCTTGCACTGGTGCCATCTTTAAAACATAATGGACACACGATTGAGCTCTCTCAGTTTGCAGCTGCCCTGCACAGTTTATCCTGAGCATGGCAGGTAAGGATAAATTGCACCACGGTTTGTTGACAGGGGCATGGAGGTCCTGGTGGAAGGGCTAGTACAGAGGGGGACCATTTTCTTCACAGAGGGAGCCACACCACAAGACCCACCAAGCATGGCCTGAGCTCACCAACCAGCTCAGTGCAGTATCTGCGGTCTGAAGAAATATTCAGCAATACAGGACAAGCTTCAATAACCTTTTCCCACTCTGTCAGGATAAGGGTCACCATTCTCCCTGCTCCCTCACACTCACTGTATAGCACTGTATATCTGTTATAGCACCGACATCCGAACACGATTCATGGTCCATGACTCTCACTATTGCATGCAAAGCCTACACACACACAGAGACACACACACACACACACACTCTCTCTCTCTCTCGCATTTGCAATATTCCCACATGTTGATAGAATATTCTGAAGAACGCTGATTGTGGAATGTTCAAGTTAGTGTTCCAAATAATTCCCATTTTCAGGAAAATGTCAATGACCCCGCATGTAACACAGAAGGGGAAGGAACAAAGTTGTACAATTTTCAAATCACATGCAATTCAAATCCACCATGAGGCCATTCAGCCCTTCAAACGCATTCTAGCATTTAAGAAGATTGTGGCAGATCTGATGCATTTCTCAGTTCCATGTTACATGAATTTTCAGTCATTCAACCCCTGGGCTCCTGTCACTGAGCAGACAACACTCAGGCACTTTTACTCCGGTTTTCTTCAAGCGCCTGCTCGAGGGCTTTTCCCATGGGGGCGCACTCTCCCAACAATATATTCCACCAGCTTTCTTTGTCTATGTAATGGTAAGAACATTTTACACAGAGCAATCAAAAATCTACACGTTATCGATATCCAGTCACACTTAGTAATTCTGGTTATTTCATATGTCTTACCCTATCGTATTCAGCCAAAGACGGATTTGAAATACTTGTCTCATTATAAAATACAATTTCTAGCAGAGAACGTTTTTACCCTCTGTCGTTATTTTGACCGTTACCTGAATTGTAACTTTTTCATTGTTATGA
The DNA here is from genome assembly GCF_047496795.1 of Chiloscyllium punctatum. Taxonomy (NCBI): domain Eukaryota; kingdom Metazoa; phylum Chordata; class Chondrichthyes; order Orectolobiformes; family Hemiscylliidae; genus Chiloscyllium; species Chiloscyllium punctatum. The sequence goes on along the minus strand of NC_092790.1, from coordinate 45,254,705 downwards.
CTGTTTCTCTTGCCCTTTGCCTGTGCCTGTTTCTGTCTGTAACAGTTACACTGTCTCCCACTCAGTTGGCTGGACGGCTGGTTTGCGATGCAGATGGAGGCCAGCAGCGCTGGTTCACTTCACCACAGTCACAGAGGTTACCATGATGGGGACGCTGTCTCATCCTCAACCCATCACTCGAGGCGTGGTGACCCTCAGCTTAAACGACCACAAGTGGTCTCTCTCTAATGACAGAGCAGCTCTCTGATCCTTGGAACTCTGTTCTATCACTCTTAGCATTTTAAAATGTTTTCTAGATTACCATTTCATTTTGCCGGATGTTCTGAAGCAGTGTCATTTTTTACCACAGTCAACATTTCCCCATGGTGCACATCGCTGCCCATTCCTTGATAATCCTTGACTCTGTTGCTACTTAGGAACATTCTGTCTGTGCCTCAAAAATATTCAATAACTCTGCCTCCAATGGTCTGCGGGGAAGAGAGTTCCAAAAACTCATAGCACTGAGAAAGCAAAAAAAAACCTCACCTGGGGTGTGAGGTGAGTTTTTGTCTACTTCCCTGAGATTGGATACAATTACATTGGAAGCAGTTCAGCGATGTTCCACTTCATGTATTCCAGGGATGAAGGTCTTATGTTATGGTTACTCATCGAAAGAGAGGTGATCTTACTGAAACATACAAAGCCTTCAGCAGAGTGTATCAGGTAGATATCCGTTGGGTATTTGTATAGTCCAAACTTTTTGATATTTTTCTAGAACCTCAACCGTGGGCATTCTACCCATCAAATCCACACTGACCCAGCGAACAGCATCCCAGCCAGACCTGCCCCCTTCCTATCCATGTAACCATGCATTTCGCATGACTGACACATCTAACATACACATCCCTGGTCACTATGGGCAAATTAGCATGGCCAATCCACTCTAGGCTGCACATTCTTTGACTGTGGAAGGAAACTGGAACACTGGGATGAAACCCACACAGACACGGGGAGAATGTTCAAACTCCACATACAGGACCCCTGAGGTTGGAATTGAGTCCAGCTCCTTGGTGATGTGAGGCAGCAGTGTGAAACACAGATCAACCATGCTCCTCCATTAGTTATAATAGTTACTTGTGTCTGACTAAAGAAATCTGCTTGACTTGTTCTTATCATTGAACCTGACCCAGTCTAAGACTTTTATCATCGGCCATTTCACCAATCTGGTCACATTTAAAATGTGATGTGAGTAGTGAAGGAGTGGGACTAGAAAAGGAAACAGTGACACCCTCCAACCTCAGTCAGAACCAGAGTGAGGAGAAATTCACAAAGTGGGGATTTATTCACGTAGGAATTCTCCTTCCCAGAAGTATGGGATGAATGAAGCTTTTTATTATGTCGAGGCTGGCTTCATCTGATTTTCCATAGAAAGTGGATAATGCTGCTTGGAGTGAAAAGTGCAGCTGGGACCACAATGCGATAAGCCACGACCTTATCAACTGGTGGAGTAGTGTCAAAGGGCCGAATGTCCCACTCGTGTCCCTCAGCCCTATGTTCTGATGTTCCATTCAGCCCTTCGGGCCTGCTACACAGGGGCAGATCGAGGTCACCCCGATGGTTAGATATAGTTTGGGAAATTTAATTGGAAAATCCAGGCTGAGTCAGGAATTGACCCTCACCTCAATCCCTCTTTTCAGGTTTCCTGTCTCTGTAACTTCTGCTCCAGGTGTGGGTCTTGTTACAGACCCACATTCGCTGTGAATACAGCCTTCTCCCCGCAACCAGCGTGAGCTCAAACAAATCCTCTGCTCTCCCTGAATGCACCATTGTACAACACCATTTTCAGGGAAAAAACCAGTTACTTTCCAGAAGAATAACATAAGAACGTAAGAAATAGAAACAGAAGCAGGCTATTCGGCCCCTCATGCCTGCACTGTCATTTAATAAGAACATGGGTGAACTACTTCAGGGCTCAACTCCACTTTCCCGCTAACCCCTTGTATCCCTCAACTCGCTAATATGTCAAAACCCAATCCAGCCAGTCTGTAAATACATTCAGTGACCCAGTCTCCACAACCTCTGGGTTAGAGAATTCCAGGCATTCACTCTCTTCTGAAAGAAGACGTTTCTTTGTATCGATTTCCCTTATTTTGTATCTCCAACCCTAAGTTCGGCTCTCTGCCCTGGAATTGATCCACATTCTCGAAAGCTACCTTGTCAAGCCCCCTCTTTCTCTTGTCCATTTCAGTAATATCATCCACATTCATTTCAACCACAATGAATAAACGCCTCACCATTTTAGATGTACTCAATAATTAATCCCTTTCATTCCAGGAACCCGCCTAATGAACCAACCTAGTTATTTGCTGCATCAGCATGCTGACGTTATGCTTCAGACACAAAAACAATCCCATCCCTTCGCACTGATCCTTTTGCGGGTGTCTTCTCCATTAAGTAACAGTCTGCCTTTTGGTTCTCAGTGTCATCCTCAAACTCGGATATATATTGCACTCAGCTCCGGCTTTCAGTATAGATTGTAACTAAATCTTGCATTGGACTGATATTTGTGATACTCCAGCAGATAGATTCATCAGGAAGATCCATTAACCCTGACAGTCTGATTTCTATGTGTTAACCAACCGTCATCCCATGCTAATATATTAGCTGTCAAATTATGAGCTTCTGTCTTGTGTAACAAGTTTTTTTTCGTGAAACCTTATGAAAAATCTTGAGAAAGCCTCGTATCTACCAGATCCCCTTTATCATGTCCTTTTTTTACATTCTCAGGGATCTCCAGAAAAAAAACTTTGCATGATTTTACAGGCAAAATGTAGATCGCCTTTCACAAAACCATGTTGACTTTGCATGAAGCTTTTTCTAATTGTCCTGCAATTCCTTCCTTAATAATAGACTCTAGCAGATTCCCAACAATAATATTGAGGCTAAATGGTTACTCCTTTCAGTCTCGCTGTTTTCTTGAAAACAGGCGCCCCATTGAAGGGTCTCCAGTTTCACTGGAAAATTCCTGCAATCCAAAGAGTTATGAAATATTTCTCACAGGAACACCAGTCACTCTGTAACCGCCGCTTTTAAAACCAACTGTGGATTACTGCTGACCTGCGTACCCTTACTCTTATCTGTTTATTAAAAAGCCTTTTTCCTTTTGTTAGAGGCAGTTCACTAACTTCCCTCTTATTGCTATTTTGATTATATCATTGAAATACTTACAGTGCCTTCTAATGTGAGGAATGATATAAAATTCTGTTGTAAATTATCTGTCTGTTCCCTCTAGGCATACCCTCCAAACATCCTCAATATATTTTCCTGACTTCATTTCTACCAAAGGGCATACATTCATCTTGAACTTTCTTTATATACATATTAAAGCTTGCACTGCTTGCTTTTATATTTCTTGCCAGTTTTCTTACATCATATCTTTCTTCCCTTTTTCCTTGCTTCCTTTGATTCATACAGTCATATCGTGCACAAACAAACCCTTTGGTCCAACTTGTCCATGCTGACGAGGTTTTCCAAACGAAACTAGTCTCATCTGCTTGCATTTGGCCCATATGCTTCTGAACGTTTCCCATTTATATATTTGTCCAAATGTCTTTGAACTGTTGTAGCTGCACTTGCATCTTCCTCTGGCAGCTCATTCCATAAGCAAATTACCCTCTGTGCGAAAATGTTGTCCATTTGTCCCTTTTAAATTTCCTCCTTTTAACCTTAAGCTACGTCATCTATGTTTGGACTCTCCTGTCCTCTCAAAAAGACCTTGGTTATTCTCCCTATCCATGCCTCCCATGATATTAAAACTTCTAGAATGTCACCCCTCAACACTCCATCTGATTCTAGCTTCAAGAGCAAACATTTAAAGATAACCACTGCAAATTTGTAACAGTATTAAAAGTGACAGGTAAACAACACACTGCCCAAACTTCATAATGTAATTTGTTTTTCTCCATGTTACAATACTAAGGCAGCTTGCAATTCTTACTCGTGCTCATGAGACGTCAAGCAAACAAATTCCTTTGTCTAAAGGGGGTGATGATCTCAACAGTGAAAACGTATATTTGGCCAGTTCTATGTTAAAAAAAAAGAATTCTTATACCATACGGTCAGCATGCACCTTTAGCAGAGTGAGATGAAGGCTGGGTGTACTTTTTGGATTTGGGATCACAATGTGAATTCAGTGCAAAGGGAGAATGGTGTTTTCAATACGGTTTACTCCAACAATGAAACTTTCCAGAGTGAGATGTGAATTGGAGGTGTAAAACAGCATGAATAGTGAGGCTGAGCCACACTGAGACCAGTGGCAAGGTGGCAGCACAAAACGCAGATTGATGCTAGTGCAGGGAAGGTAGACTGAAACGAGTTTCAGGTGAAGTGGGGAGGGACCATAATGTGAGAGAATGTGCTCTGTAATTTGAGATGGAGAACCTGGAATCAGGAAAGGAGAGGAGCAGGGAAGAGGATGGAGCAGCAGTGACAGGGGTTTCTGGGGAGAATTCAGGAATCACAGCTGAAAGTCATGCCCCACATCTGCTTATGGGCCCTGAAATAAACATCCTAAATCTGGCCCTACACTAATGCTCATCATGGTATCCTTGTCAACTATGGTGGTACATCTTCTAATCGAGTCCTTCTTTTTGAACAGAAACAACAATTTCTTAGCGTTATTGGATATCTGCTTGAATGTCTGCCCAGGTATACCCACTGACCTTCCTCTGGATCTACTTCCACATCCCGCTTCAGATCAGATGTGAGACAGAAAGCCTTAATTTAGATGTCTAAGTCTTTTCAATCATTCAGGGGGGACTTCTGCATGTAGCTGAACACATGATCAGCGGAAGCTGACTCCATTCTCCCAGTTTCTCCATCTCTGTTGTTTCTGTTTGATGACGCCACATTCCAGTGAACTGCCACTGATGTGACCGCCTTTTCCTTCAAATCAGAAGTCCGCTAATTCCATTGAACAGGGCCTTCAGCTGTGACTATCACAACTCCCGCGCTTCTGTCCTCACTCCGTCCCCTCCTTACCAGAACAATGATAGATCTCCCCTCGTCCTCACTGCTACTGTTCTAGAATCCACATTCACAGAATCATCTTCCATCATTCCACCATCTCCAATGGGACAGCACTATCAAACACATCTTCTCTCGCGACCACTGACAGCATTTCATAGGGACCATTTCTTCTGTAACACCCTCCATCATCCTGAACACTTCCCAACTCCCCATGACACATTCCCATGCAATTACAGAAGCTGCAACACATGCCCGTTCACCTCTTCTATCTCCACTGGGAAGTGTAAATTAACAAAAGATGCACAAATATCTTGGTTCTGAAACTACATACGACTGGAATCATTGACACTACAGAGTTCTTAATGAAAGTCATGGAGAGAAGCAGAGTGAAGCACATTCAATTTAAGCACCGAAAGTGGCATAACTGCAAGGGAAAACGTTCAGATGAATGTTAGAATTAGAATCGCTACTCTGTGGAAACAGGTCCTTCAGCCCAACAAGTCCACACCGATCCTCTGAAGAGTAAACCAAGCACACCCATTTTCTTATCCTATATTTACCCCTGAATAATGCACCTAACCTGCAAATTTTTGGTTTGTGGGAGGGAACCAAAGCACTCAGAAGAATCCCACATGGAGAATGCGCCAGCTCCATAAAGACAGTCGCTAGAGGATGGAATCGAACCTGGGTCCCTAGCGCTATGAGGCAGCAGCACTAAACACTGAGCCTTGGTGCTACCTCACGGAATGCGTTTTGGAGTTTTGAAAAACAAGAAAATAAGAGGTGTGACACAATAAACAAACGCTCAGAGGAATGAGAATATGAAAATGGAAGTGCTACCACATCAGAAACCAGAGTAGCTCACGGGGTGCAGGTCAATGGGTCTCTGTATGAATTGGGCGATAGACAGCAGAATTGCATTGCAGAAGTTGCAGCGCAAACCCGGGAATTCATGTAATAGTGTAGATCACAATTGGACAGAAGGAGAATTGTACTGAGTTACAATCTGTAACTTTTTGCCCAGGATAATTCCTCAGTCCATTATTCTCATTAAGCTGAATGATGTTTCAGTCACGAGTGGAGGTGAACATACCAGGGTCAGAGCCGTGTGGACCTAAAACTGATGGCAACCCATTTAAAGCTACCACACTTGACTACTCACATACATTGCAAACAACAGGACTAACATCTGATAGAGAGGACGAAATGATTACAAAGCAAACAGATCAGATCGAAGCTCTGCAGTCCTGCCACAGCTAGTCAGAAATGGAGTTGAACTATGAAACTACTGACGAAAGAAGAGGACTCCACAAATATTATTTTTTTAAATTATTCAATGGGATTAGTGTGTCGCTGGATAGGTCATCTTGTATTGCCCGGAGGGTAGTTAAGAGTCAAACACATTACTGTGGGTCTGGAGGTACATGTAGGCCAGAGCAGGAATGAATGGCAGTTTCCTTCCCGAAAGGGCATCTGTGAACAAGATGGGTTTCTCACACAATCAGCAACTGTTTCTTGATCATCATTAGACTCTTAATTCCAAATATTTATTGGATTTGAATTCCACCATTTGCTGTGGCAGTATTCGAACTGAGGTCACATGAGCATTGCCTGGGTCGCTAGACTAACAGCTCAATACCACTAGGTTATTGCTTTGCCATTCCCCGAAAGAATGGAACTTTGCTGCACATCAGTGTAAAAGACAGTATGCAATGTCTGCACCATCCTCAGCCACAAGTATCCCTTAGATGATACCCAACCAATTCGATTTGCTGCATGTGACATGAAGAAACAGCTGAACACAGTAGGTAAGAAAAAGGCAATGGGCCCTGACACCATTCCTGCAATAGGACTGAAGACTTGTGCTGCATAACAAGCCGTGTCTCTGGGAAACTGTTTCATTCCAGCTCCAACTCTGATATCTCCCTGGCAACGTGGAAAATTCCTCAACTATGTCCAATCCCTTATGAGAAGAATAATTACAATCTGACCATTTACCACCCCCTCAGTCCCATCACGAAAGACAAAAATGTGTGAGTTATTTTTGACAGAGCTGTCAAGCAGCACAGAAATTATCTGCTCAGTGTGGTTTCCGATTGGTCCCCATGTGGAGATGGTGCTGTTGTGGAAATGTCACTGGATTACCAATCCCGACCAGGCTAATGCTCTGGCAGCTGGTGGAAGTTAAAAACAACTAATAAAATATCGAAATCTAAAATCTGCTGTCAGTAACAGTGACCTTGAAGCAAAGTCGATTGTAAACACCAATTGCCTTCCCAATGTAATTTCAGGCAGTGAATCTCCCCTGCTTTCCTATTCTGGCCGAAAAGTGCCTCCAGACGATAGACATGTGGCAAACTCTTCAACGGTCTCTAAAATGCCAAGCAAGACATTCTATTGTATCAAACTGTTCCGAGCCCTTAATGGATAAAATTGAACAGAACACCCAGCACCAATCTCGGTATGAGAAAAGGTAATGGGAAACACAGTCCTGTTGATCCAGAAGATGCCTCCTTCCTAACAGCTGAGAGCTTGTGACACAGTTATAGAGTTTTCACACAGACTGCACAGAAACATTGGGGAAGGAATAGGTCATTCAACACATTGAGCCTCCCCCATTCTAGTTTTTGGTCTAACATCTCTTCAATTTTTTTCCCAAACACTGCATACTGTATATCCTTTGAAGTGATTAATTATTGGAACAATGTGAATTACGAACTTCGGTCCATCAATTTTGCTTCCCCATTCAATATACCGATGGTTGATCCTTTCTCCCCACACCAAACTTCTGCTGCAACCTTGTCCCTTTAGTGTCAAGAAATACTTAACGAAATTCAGTGCCTTGCCTTCCACAGGCTTGTGTAGCATAGAATTCCCAGATTCACCAGTCTGTGAGTTCAGACATTTATTCTCATCTCAATGCAGAGTGCCCTGGCCGTACCTAATATTGTGGCTGCTTGTTTTAGACGTCCCAGGAGGTGAATTATCATCCCTGCTTCCAATAAATCTCGCCCTGTCAGAGTATTATATATCTCACTGAGATCTTCACTCATTTTCCTAAACCACATGGAACACAGACTCAGTCGCCCCAAACTCTGCTCCCACAACAAGTTTGTCATCCTATAGATCAGTCTGGTCATTCTTTGCTGCTCTCCCTCAATGTCAGGTTTGTCCTTCATTAGGTAAGGAGACCAAAACTGCACACAATACTGCACAAAGTTCGAGATGTGGTCTCACCAAGGTCAAGTAGAGCTGTAATAAAATACCCTTATTCCTGGACTCAAATTCCCCGGAAATGAAGGTCAACACACCATTTACCTTCCTAACGGCTTTCAGTTGCTCCAATAATGCTTTGAGTGACTGGTGTACAGGGAGATCCAGATCCTTTTCAACGTTACATATACTCAATTGGTGGGTCTATGTACATGGGGCAGCGTGCCAGTGCCAATCCCAGTATTGACGTCTGGCTTCAGAATGCACTGCCGTGAATGGACCTCAGAGTTCAGTGAAGAAGTCAACAAAGTATGCACGTTACTATCTTCATCGACCAACATTTCACATCAATTCCTTTTGAAATGCTAGCCTGATATTATATTTTTCCAACCAAAATGTTCAGTGTTACGTCAATCCACATTGCTGTTCATCTGCCACGTATTTGCCCATTTCCTCCACGTGTCTCAATTACCTTTAACTTCTTTACATCCGCCTCATCCAATCAATTCTCAGTTTGCTACCATCAGCAGATTTTGAAACATTCCATTTAGTACCCCAGAGCAGATGTTTAATCTACTTCCTGAATAGATGGGTGCCAAACATCAATTCCAGGATCATCCTGCTCGTAATTGCTTTCCACTCCAAAAAAAAGGAACTGTTTATTCTGACTCACTTTTTCTTTCAGCTCTCTACCATTCTCAACCCATGCCAGTATATTAGATCACACTGTTGCACACTGTTATGGGCCAGGACAGAACACCTCAAGTCTTTTTAAGGAAGTAGTGCAGACTCAAACTTTGCTTGTTGCCTTAAGCAGGTGTAAGGAAGATATTCCAGGAGTGACGCAGCTTGTTCAGCCACTTAGTTTTAAATAAAACAGAATTTATTTTCAAGGTTACGGAATGAAACACAAACAGAAGAGAATAGCATGCAGAATAACAACCTATCCGAAAACCCAACAGATTATCCTAACTTAATGATGTAAGCAAATTAAATTCATAAGGAGTGGGTACATGGGAAGACCAAGAACTGACTTTCAATTCAGCCTACATAGATGTGGGGCATTACTGTGTGACATGATTAGGGATGACAATACCAAGAGACAGCCAATTAAAAGCCATTTCCATGCTACTAGTTCCACAGTAGGTAGAACTAAAGTGACTTTTCCCAGTTTTTCTCATTTTAAAGTTTTATAAATAAATATTAAAAAATATTAAAAGTTGGCTACTCAGCTAATCGTCCAGGTGAAGCTTTCTGGTCTTCAGTAGCACTTCATTTCTCAACCGAGAATCTGAAATTAGTTGAAAGCCATTGGGTGGTACCGTGGCAAAGTGGTTAGCACTGCTGCCTCACAGCGCCAGGGACCCGAATTCAATTACTGCCTCAGGCAACTGTTTGTGTGGAGTTTGCAAATTCTCCGCGGGTTTCCTGCGGGTGCTCCGGTTTCCTCGCACAGTCCAAAAATGCGCCGGTTAGCTGAATTGGCCATGCTCAATTGCGCAGAGCGAAGGGGTAAATGTAGACAAATGGATCTGGATGGGTTGCTCTTTGGGGGGTTGGTGTGGACTTGTTGGGCCAAAGGGCCTGTTTCCACACTGTAAGTAATCTGTATCTAAATAATCTAAGGTGTTGTTCGAAGTACTTGAAACAATCGCCATAAACACCCCATGGAAAATTCGAAAGGAAAAATCAAACCCAGTTTCTTCCAGGAGAGATATCAGAGAGAGGGGGCGGGGGTATCAGCATGGAACTTCTTCTTTGGCCTGATAGCTTCACAATTGGCTGCCTGCTTTCAGTAAACAGCCAGTCTGTGAAAAATCAGTCCAAACAAATCAAAGCAGAGGGTCTGCGCTGGGAGAACTGGCCACTCAACTTTCATAAGAACAGAAGGATGAGGATCAGGAGTAGGCCATCTGGTCCTTCTTACCTGCTCAGCCATTCTGTAACATCAAGGCTGATCGACTCGTGGACTCATGTCCACTTACCCGCACTCTGACCGTATCCGTTATTTACTTGATTGTTCAAAACATATCTATCTCAGCTCGAAAAACATTTACTGAAGTAGCGTCAACTACTTCACTGGGCAGGGAATTCCATAGAATTACAAGCCTCTGGGTGAAAAGGTTCTTTCTCAATTCAATCCTGAATCTGCTCCCTCTAATATTGAGGTTATTCCATCTTGTCCTAGCTTCACCTGATAGTGGAACCATCCTCTCTACTTTTTTCTGACCTCTTCCCTTCATAATATTGTTTATGTTTCTATAAGATCCTCCCCTCATTCTTCTAAATTCCAATGAATATAATGCTGATCTACTCTGTCTCTGCTCATAAGACAACCCCCTCAACTTCAGATTCACCAGAGTGAATCTCCTCTGCATAACCTCCACTGCCAGTACATTGCTTTGCAAGTAAGGAGGCCAAAACTGCTCACAATACTCCAGGTATGACCTCACCAGCACCCTGTACAGCTGTAACATAACCTTCCTGCTTTTAAATTCAACCCCTTTTGCAATGAAGAACAAAATACCATTTACGTTCCTAATTATTTTATGTACCTGCAGATCAACCTTCTGTGATTCATGCACAAGGACAGCCAGGTCCCTCTGCACAGCAGCATGCTGTAACATTTTTACAATTCAAGTAATAATCCTTTTTACTGGTACTCCTAACAAAATAGATTACTTCATATTTATTAACATTGTATTCCATCTGCCAGACCTATACCCATTCATGCAATGGAACTATTTTCCTCTGCAAAGTTTCACAGTACTCTCAAACTTTGCTCTGCCACTCATCTTCGTGCCATCTGCAAACTTTGTCCAACTACGCATGCTCCCAACTCCACATCATCTTTATAAATTGTGAATAATTCCAACCCCAACACTGATCCCTGAGGCACACCACTCAGCACTGATTGCCAGCCAGGATAGCACTCATTTATACTCTCTCTTTGCTTCCCGTTAGTCAACCAATCTTTTATCCATGCCAATACTTCAGCCGTAGCGCCATCCATCTTGATCTTATGCAGCAGCCTACTATGTGGCACCCTGTCAAAGCCTTTTTGAAACCTAGATACACCAGATCCACTGCTGCCTCGTTGTCTATCTTGCTCGTAATGTCTTCGTAGATTTCCAAAAGATTGTTAAGCATGATCTGCCCTTCATGCATCCTTGCTACATCTGTGCAATGGGCCGTTTTCTATCAAAATGCCTTGCTATTTCTTCCTTGATAATATTGTCAAGGCATCTTCCCCACTACTCAGATGAAGCTAACTGGTTTATAATTCCCCAACTTTTATCTACCTGCCTTTTTAAACAATGGCGTTCCATTTGCTGTTTTCCAATCTGCTGGGACGACCCCAGAGTTCAGCAAATTGTAGAAAATTACCACAAGTGCACTTGTTATTTCTCCTGCTATCTTTTTAGTACCCTGGGATACATTACATCAGGGCCAGGGGATTCGTCTAACCTTATCTCCATTACTCGATTAGCTTGCCCAATGCTACCTCCTCTGTAATAATGATTGTTCACAAGTCCTCACCTACCTTCATCTCGTTGGTAAAAACAAGGACAGCAGATGCTGGAAACCAGATTCTAGATTGGTGCTGGTAAAGCACAACAGTTCAGAGCATTCCTGATGAAAGGCTTTTGCTCGAAACGTCGATTTTTCTGCTCCTCAGATGCTGCCCGAACTGCTGTGCTTTACCAACACCACTCTAATCTAGAATCTTAATCTCTTCGTCGATCACTGGCATGTTATTAGTGTTGTTCGCTATGAAGACTGATACAAAATACCTGTTCAATGCCTCAGCCATTTCATCATATCCTGTAACTAAATGCTCCTTCTTATCCTCTCAAGGACCAACATTGAAGTTAGCCACTCATTTTAATTTTATATATTTAGGGAATCATCTGCTATCTGTCTTCATATTCTGTACTAGTTTTTTTTTCGTGTTCTATCTTACTTTTCTTTATAGCTTTTTTCGTGGCTTTCTGTTGATCTTTAATCTTTTCCCAATCTTCTAGGTTCCTGCTGTTCTTGACCACTTTGCATTCCATCTCTATCAATTTCATAGCCTTGCGTATTTGCTTAGACACCCACGGCAGACTGCCCCTTTTCTGAGAGTCTTTCCTTTTCACTGAATATACTTTTACTTAGGACTTGGAAAAAATCCTTTGAAAATCCTCCACTGCTGGTCAACTCTCACCATAAGGTATTTGTTTCCAGTTGACTTTTGCCAAGTCCTCCCTCCATTCTGTTGTAGTCTCCTTCGTTTTAGCACAGGACCCTGGTATTAAATTTTATCTTCACTCTCCATCTGTGTTTTAAATTCAACCATACTGTCATCATTCCTTCCAAGTTGATTCCTAACTAAGAGTTCATTAATTATTCCTGTCTCATTACACAGGACCGGATCTAGCATAGCTCGCTCCTCATTGTACGTGTTTTAATTTTCAACTTGAAAGCATTCCCAAGTTGTCAAACCCAGACTCTTTGGATTCGCTGCTTTTCAGACTGCTATGAAAGAAAAACAAAGACAGCATAACCTTGTTAAAGGAGTAGCATTGTCACAACACTACACTTGGGACATCATCAAAAATGTTTCTGAAAATTCAAATTCACTGCATCTATTGCTTCGCCATAATTTATTTCGCAGTCGGAATCTTCAATATTATTCTCCATTAATAATTTGGTATTGACTTGATCCATGTTCATTACTTTCAAATTAACATAATTCTCAAAGTTCCCTGGCAAAGCGTTCTTTCTAATAGACTCTTGTATTGTCCTGATTGCTTCTCTGGTACTAAGCAGACGGTAATTTCCTGCTGTCTCCCTGCCTCCTTTAGAAATATTGGGATTCCATTTGCTGCTCTCAAATCTGTCAATTCAATCACCTGGAATTTGGAACACGGAAAGCAGAGTATCCATTATTCCCATGGCCACCTTCTTTAGGAATCAGAGATATAGATTATCATTCCATGGGGATTTATCAGATTTCAGTACAAATACTTTCTCCAAAACTGCTTAGTTAGTGATTGATTGTATTTCCTTTCTTTCTCAGTAGACTTCAAATTGTTTGGAAGCATTTTTTTAATATCCTATCATGAAGGCAGAACTGAAGTAAATGCTTCATAGTCTGCCATTTTCCTCTTCTCCATTCGTTGGTTTTGGACTGTAAGGAAGCTACAATTATCTTCTCCAACATTTCACCTTGGTATATTGTACGTTGAGAAGATTTTACATTTCACGCTTGTTAATGTACTCTTCCAAAGTCCATTAGTTGCTGTCTTAAGCTGTTCAATGATTGACCTTCCACAGACATACAATCACAGAAGCATAGACTCTGTACCATCAAAAATACAGCACGATTTATATTATTCCAAATTTCCTACATCAGTCCCGTAGCCATGAATGGTATGACACTTCAAGTGCTCGTCCAAATAATTTTTAATGGTTGTGAGATTACCCGTGATAACTGCCCCACCTTCGGAAGTCCATTCCAGATTCCATGACCCTCTGGGTGAAAAACAATCCCCGAATCATCTCTAAACCTCAAATCCTTCCCTTTAAACGTGTGCTCCCCTGTTCTTGGCCATTTGACTAAAAGGAACAGCTACTGTCTATCTACCCTGTCCATGTCCCTCTAATCTTATCCTTCTGAATCACGTCCCCCTCAGCCTTCTCTCATTCAAACTGAACAATCCGAGCTTATTCAACCTCTCTCCATAGCTGACATGCTCCATCATTGGAAACATCCAGGTGAATCTCTGCACCCCCTCCAGAATAATCACATCCTTCCTGTAATGTGGCTCCCAGAACTCCACATAGTATTCCATATTGGCCTCAACAAAGTGCTACATCGATCTTGTAATCTATGCCTCGATGAGTAAAGGTTATGCCTACTGCTTCCATTGACTTCTTACGTAACCTTTTATTCTCCCACGTCACATTCAAGAATGTGTGGAAAAGCTCCCTATGATCTTTCTTGTGTGCTACAATTCATTGCGTATTCCCCATTTAGTTCCTTCTGCCAAAGTGCATCACCTCAGTTATCAGACTTACATTCCATCTGCCATTGATCCACCCATCTGACCATTCCATCTGTATCTTACTGTCACATAAGACCTTCCTCCTCACTGCCAATCACCCGGTCAATCTTTGTATCAAACACAGACTTACTTATCACACTCCCACTCCCCCTCTACATCCACACCTGCACCATTTATGAATACCACAAGTAATAATGGACACAACACTGATCACTCTGGTATACCGGGGACACCGGTCTCCAGTAACACAAACAGCCTTCTAACACCACCTGTCTTGTGCAAAATTTTCTTTAACACTGATCTGAAACACACTGGTGTATAGTTCCCTGTTCTATCTCGACAACCCTTCCTATAAAGGGTGTTCTCCAGTCCTCGGACACCTCACCTGTGACCAGATTCTATTTAAAAATTTGCATCAGCGCCTTTCATCCCTTGTCTCCAACAGCAGCCTGAGATGTAACTGATCTGGACTTGGGGATTGGTCCAATTTTATACCAGTCCATCTTCTTGAGTTCTGTATCTGCCTCCTCCTTTTTCCAAGTAAAACAGACGTGAAATTCTCATATAACAATCAATCAGCGTCTCCAGTTTCAAACACAAATTTCCACCTTGATCTCAGACCAAGTCTCCTCAGCAGTCCATTGTGCCATCTGAGGAATTAATCTGGAGAAAGCCCATTCAATATATGTGATCAGTTTATTTTACTTAGATCACGACATCAAAATTGTACAGGTACAGTTTCCTCAAATCTCTGTGTTACTCGTGCAGAATGTCTTTACTTCTAGTAGGAGCAAATCACTGCAGAAGCAAAATCTGCACTGAGACCAACACATGCTATAGATCACAGTGAGTCAGACAGCGTCCGCAAAGAGAGATTAAGTTAACACTTTGAGTCTAGTTGATTCTTCATCTGTATTCGGATTCCCTTTAAATGAAGGCGTTTAAAGGGAGACAGCACTGAAACCTGTGGCACACCAGCGTACTCCGGGCTGCAGTCACACAAACAACCTTCTACCACCACCTATGTTCTCCAATAGTTTCTCCAGTGCTTACCTTCCCCTGTTTGCATATGTTCCTTCCAATACACTTTGCTTTAATGTTTTCTGCTAACTTACTGCGTGTGCTAATTAAAACTCGTCCTGAATATCTGACTGTACCATATTCACTGATTTGCCATTATTTACAAATACAAGAGATATCTTCAAGAAAAACTTTGTAAATTGTAACTTCCCTTTCATAAGTGCAGAACAATTCACTTGAAATTTGCTATTACTTTCTCAGTGTCCAAAAAGATCTTCGTTCCAATAGGTTGAAACAGATTCCCTACTGCGGATAACAACTAACTGGCCTGTAGTCCTTCACTCTCCCACTCCTTCCCTTCGTTAATCATTTGAATGCATTTATAACCGTCTGAAGTGAATACAGAAAAGTACAGTTGTCCCTATTGTAATCAACATGTGTATTGCTGTTTTCTCTGAAATTTCAGTTTGAATTATATCCCGTCTGTCAGACTGATCAATCCTCATCCCAGTTCTGTTTCCAAATACAACTTCATAACTGTATATGAATTATTTTAGTCTTTAGTTACAAAGATCCCGTGGTGACCTGGTATTTCTGGGAGATTTTCTGGAAGTCATCTTTGAAGACAGATGCAATTAACTGTTTCGTCTCCTTGTCATTTTTCTGTTCTCTACAATAAATTATTGTATCCAGACATACGCTGTGTCACATTTGATCTTGATTTCATTTTCCTTTCAAGTACCAACAGACGCTTTTCGCCAGTATTTACAATTAACAAAGAAAATCACAGAACAGGAACAGGCCCTTCAGCCCTCCAAGCCTGTGTCGATCCAGATCCTCTATCTAAATCTGTCGCCTATTTTCTAAGGATCTGGATACCTCTGCTTCCTCATATTAAATGACGCTATCGTCCCCACCTCTACTACCTCAGCTGGCAACGCATTCCAGCCACCCACCACCCTCTGCAAAAAAGAACTTTTCGAGCATATCTCCAATAAAGGTTTCCCCTTTCATCTTGAATTCTTGAGCCCTAGTAACTGAGTCCCCCACTCTGGGAATAAGCTTCTTGCTATCCACCCTGTTTACATCTCTCAAGATTCTGTAGACCTCAATCAAGTCCTCCCACAACCTTCATCTTTCTAATGAAATTAATCCTAATTTACCAAATTTCTCTTTATATGTCGTTCTCACCATAATAGGCAACATTCTGGTGAAAATCTTCTGCCCTCTTTCCAAAGCATCCAGAACCTTTCAGTAATGTGGCAACGAGAACTGTCTGCAGTATTCCGAATGTGACCGAACCAAAGTCCTATACAACTGTAATACGGCCTACCTACACTTGTACGCAATAGATTCCAACAGATTCCCTCCTGTTCGTGACGGGTTAACTGGTCTGTGGTTCTCCACTTCTTAAATTGTTAGAATGCAGGAAGGAAGTGTGCTGTATGCCTTCTTGATCATTCTATCGACCTGCCACTTTCAGCGAACAATGGACCTGAACACCCAGATCTCTCTGCACATCAATTTTCCCCAGGGCTTTTTCCAGTTACTGCACAATTAGTTCTCGAATTGGATCTTCCAAAATGCATCACCTCACATCTTCCTTTTCGCCACCCAACTCTCCAATCTATTTACATTCAGCTGTGTTCTCTGACAGTCCACTCAACTTTCTGCTACTCTACCAATCTTAGTGTCATCTGCAAACTTGCTAATCAGACCACCTATACCTTCCTTCAGATCATGTAGTATATCACAACAAACAGTGGTCCCAACACGGATCCTGTGAAACACCACACAGAACAATTGTCCATTTTGAGAAACTCCCTTCCATTACGACACTCTGTTTCCTGTTGCCCAGCCAGTTCTCTAATCCATCTAGCTAGTACACCATGGACTTCTGCGACTTCACCTTCTCCATCAGTCTATCTCATCAAACGCCTTACTGAAGTCCATGTACATGACATCTACATCCCTTTCTCCACTATCAACTTTTTCATTCCTCAAAGAATTATATTACGTTTGCTAAGATGTGACCTTCCCTGCATCAACCATGGAAGGTCTTGTGTGGAGTCCGACTTTTTTCACCCTGGAGTCATACTGGTTTTATTTCCACTGCAAGACTTTATAAAATGCCACATGATTGGCTGCGTACAAATTGAATGTTGTTTTGAACAAAATACAATCTATCCACCAAATATAAAACTGCAAACGCAAATTAGCCCCCCAGATTTATAGGTGTGTCTGCGCGAGAGATGCGGAGTGTGTATGTGGCGGGGGGTGGGGGGTGATGGAGGTGGCGTGCGAGTGAGAGAGAGAGGGTGTGTATGTTTCTTTCCATGTGTGTGAGCGAAAGAGGGTGTGTGTGCGTGAATGTTTAAGGATGAGAGTGAGAGTCTGTGCTACTTTAAGACCAGACAGATTTAGCAGATCCCTTTCCCCACACACACCCAGTCCGTGATTTCAGAGCGTCCATGCTCTGCAGCCTCTGCTCCATTTGTTGTTCATGTTACAGACACTGATGCTATAACTACAGTCCCAATGCTCCATCCAGAGTTGGGTAACCAAATCCTCAGGTCTCCATGAACGTCTGAGGTAGCTCACAGCACAACCTCCAGAAAACCATCCCCATCCCCATCCCCCCCACTAACTTTTCAATAACAGGAGACAATCAGACTTTCCTCCACTAAAAGTGAGATATCTACTCCTTTATAATTATACTTCAGGGTCCTCCTCGTGTTTCTGACCACATGATCAGCTGAGAGGGACAAACACAGGCGTTCAGTAGACAGGCACAGACCAAATTTTAAATACATGAGTCAAAGATGCTGAAACTCCCTGTCCAACATGGAGCACAACTTGGTACGCACTGGGAAGTGAGCAATAACCCGAAACACAACCCCCTGTCTATGGAGCACCACATGGGACACACCAGCAAGTGACCAACAGCCCAGCACACACACCGCTGTCTAACATGGAGCACGACGTGGGGCACACCGGGAAGTGAACAGCTGCCCTGAATACACACACACCTCTTCATGAAGCACCTTAAGGCACACACCAGGAAGTGAACAACAGCACAGCACACCCTCCCCTGTCCATGGAGTAACACATGGGACACAACAGGAAGTGAACAATAGCCTGACACACACCATTACATTATTTCTGGAATTCATGATGCCAGCATTCGATACAATACACAACGAAAAACCAAGGCCAGGGAAAGAATCAGATGGACAGAGACATTCACATTAAAGATAGAAACGGAAGGTGTAATATTTTGTTAAGGCAAATTGTGTTAGCACTTATAGGTAGCATCCTGGGAAGTGTTTTCAAACACAGACAGGTACATACAAATTAAAGAAGCCCTGCAGTGTGGAACCAGGCCATTTGGCCCACCGAGCCCACAATGACCCTCCTGATAACATCCCAAGCAACAAACTGAAACGTTACCCCGGTAACTCTAAATTTTCCACAGACAATCCAACGAACCTGCACATCCCTGGATACAGTGGAACAATTTATTGAGGTCACTGAATCTAACCTGGACATTTTTGGCTGTGAGAGAAAAACCAAACACCCAGAGGAAACTCACGCACACACAAGGACAGCGTGCAAACACCACACAGAATGTCACCAAAGGGTGGAATCGAACACAGGTAATTGATGCTGTAAGGCCGTATTGCTATCCACTGTGACACTCAATGACCAGCTGCGCGAGAAACTGCATCCTCCCACTTTCTCTGAATCTGTCACATCTGTTCAAATGATGCCGAATTCCAATGCGGTGCTTCCAACAAGCCTTCCTTTACCTCCACAGGGCCTTAAGCTGTGACTGACACACTGCCTGATCTTTGCCCTCACCCCTTCCCCTCTTCCCAGATCAAGTTGTTCATTAATACTGCAACATGCAAGATAATTGCTGATCTAAAATAAAACAAAGAGCTGCATATACTAGAGATCAAAAACAAAAGCTGTTCTGATGAAGAAATCCCAAATTAAAAATGTTGACTCACTCTCTTCCTACAGAGGATTAGGAAAAAGTGAATTCTGAAGTAAATTCATGATGAAAGGCTGATGACCGAAACATAGACTTTCCTGCTCCTTGGATGTGCCCTAACCTGCTATGCTATTCGAGGGTCAAACTTCCGACTTTCTTCCTTCAAATAGTACCAGACCCGTCGGGTTTTGCCTGCAAACGCTTGTATATCTAATCTCCTGTTTAGAACGTACATTTTTTCCCTGCAGTATTGACTTCCATACACATCTCCCACCAGTACTTGCTTGTACTTCTTGTTTATAATCTCTAGTCAAATTGTTCCTGTGTAATCTGATTGCTGGGGTGAGATGAATGGTAGATTCAGCGAGATCTTTCCTGAAGCCTTCCTTGACATCACAAAACCTCGCTGCACTTTGTTCGAACAATATATGAATTGGAAAGGCAGAGAAGAATATGGGCCAAGTGCAGGGAATTGCGGTTAATGTGGACGGACATTTTGGTTGGTATGGACCAGTTTTGGCTGAAGGTCCTGTCTCCGTGCATGACTGTAAATGAAAGTGGTTTTGGTTATAGACAGAGAGGGTGAGATTGAGCAACAATATCATGGAAGGATGTGCTCACATGTTTCAGAATGCTGAGATATAGACATTTCGATAGCATCCAGTAAAATACGCCAGTATTACCAGGAATGATGGTGAACAGAATATAGGTGTGAGTTCAGATGATGGAGAGTTTTGGATGAGGATTTGTTCTGCAGCTCTGTAAATGTGAATGGGGTCAGCAGAGTGTTCAACTTATCCGTCTGAATCTAACAATAATTTATCTTTGAGTGATTTCCATTGAGTGTGACAGGGGGATTCTTTGCACGAGGCCAAACTAGTTTTCTGGTGCTATCTTACCGAACTCACCTCATTAACTACCCACCCTAACCCATGGTGTCACTCTCATTCAATGTTCACCCGATTCTTCCAACCACTTTGGCTGGAGGTACCCACTATCTCTCAGATGCCACTGGATATTCCATTATTGCAGGCACTCGTGCCATCTTTAAAAGGACAATGGGCACTCGATTGAGCTTTCCTCAGTTTGGAGCTGTCATGTACGTTTTACCCAGAGCATAGCAGATAAGGGTCAATTACCCCACGGTTTGTCAACAGAGTCACAGATATCCTGGCGGATGGTTTAGTACATCTCTTCCCTAGTACCACCAGACCCACCAAGCATGATCTGAGCTCACCACCCAGCTCAGTGCAGTATCTGAGATCAGTAGCAATGATCAGCACTACAGGACAAACATCGATAACTTTCCCAACTCTGTGAGGATAAGGGGCATCGTATGCTGTTTGTCCCTCACACTCAATGTATGTCTGTTCCAGCACCGACATCCGAACAAGGCTCATGCTCCACCACTCTCACTCTTGCATACAGCACGCCCCCCCCCCACCCCCCCGTGTCTCTTTCCTTTGTAATATCTCCACAGATTGTAGAATTCTCCAGAGAATGTTGATTATGGAATGTTCTACATAATATTCCAAATAATTCCCAGTTTCAGGAAAATGACAGTGCCCCAGTGTGTAAAACATGAGGTGAAGGAACAGTGTTTTTTTTAAAAATCATATGCAATTAAAATTCACATTGAGTCCATTTCGCCCTTCAAATGTGCTGTACCATTTAATAAGATGGGTGGTGATCTGACTGTCTCCTGAGCTTCACGTTGCAGGAACTTTCAATCATTCAGCCCCCTGGTTTCCTGTCACAAACCAGACGACACTCACGCACTTTCTACCCTGGGTTTTTTCAAGCATGTGTTCGGGAGGTATTTCCCATGGGGACCAACCCTCCAAAAAATATGTTCCATCAGCTTTTTACTTTCATACAATGCTTCACAGAGACCAATCAAAAATGTACTCATATTGTATAGTTATCGACATCCAATCACAATTAGTAATTCCGGTTATTTCACTTGGTTCAACTTATTCAACCAAAGATAGCATCCAATCAACTCTCTCGTTATAACGTACAATTTCCAGCGGAGATTTTTCCCCCTCAGCAACTATCTTGACCGTTATCTGAATTGTACCTTTTTTTTCCTTCTTATCAAAGTTTATATTTTACATTGACTTTGGCTATTTCTATTTATAGCAGTTACACAGTCTCGCAATCTGTTGGCTGGATGGATGGCTTGTGATGCAGAGGAAAGCCAACAGCGCATGTTCAGTTCCCCACACAGACAGAGGTTGCTCCGAAGGGCACACCCTCTCAACATCATCCTGTCACCCGAGGTGTGATGACCCTTAAGATAAATCATAATTTGTATTCTATCCATGTTAACATTTTAATTTTTTTCAAAAATATTTTTATTCAGAGAAAATTAGTTTAATGCTTCAATGAACAAATCAGTCCCCAACTCAAAAAGCAATGCAAATTGAACACAATTACACCCATGTGCATGTATATAAGAAAAGGTAAATCAACGGGCCGAAGAAAAATAAAAAATAAAAAACGAATACTGGAACTCATTATAACAAAACTATAGCTCTCAACCTTCAAGAGTGTTAATTAATACACGTTCATTTGTTCGTAATTCTTCCTCTCTGGACATTAGATTCATTAGTCAATTTCGTCATAGCTATATTAGCCTGTACCTTGGTAATTTAAAAAGGGCTGTCATGTCGAATAAAAATCCTCTATTGTATGGTGCAAAATACCTTTTAAAAAGTCCAAAGGGCTATGCTCCATGACAAGGTTACGACAAACCAATAGACCCAGGGGGTTTTCAGACACCCAACTCAACAGAACTTTTTTTTTCTGAACTCAGAGAGTGAGGGTATTGAAGTATTTTTTCCTATGCACATCTGAGTAAGGTAGACTGGGCAGGCCCAGGAAAAGGGAAACCTGAACCATCTCCAATTCTGTCCGCAATATCCTGTCCATCGCAGAGAACACACCGCTCCTATAGCGCCGGTGGATGGTCAACAAGCAATGAGTAAGAGTGTCCATAGTCATTTTGTATTTAAGACATACTCCCACTTGAATTTTGAGAGAGTGTCTGGGGGCAGATAGACTCTATGATGAATCTTCAACTTCAGGGCAAAAGTCTTCTTACAGATTGAAATACTTCGATATTTGTGTCCGAAGAGATCTGAACCCCCAAAATTGTTTGCAGACCTCATAAAGGCACAAAGTCTCGTCTAAGGGGTCACTCTGCAACAAATGATAAAGGGTACTGACAGAGAGTGTGTTCTTAGCAATAAGCACCCTCTTTTCTGTATCGGATCTGTACGGGTCTATTAAAAGCGTGGTTCTTTTCTGAATAACATCTCTGATCTGATAAAAAGAAAACAGAACAGATCTCTACTCGGTAGTCATTAGTTACGACTTATTTTGATCAAAGGACATCATTGTTTCTCCCTCAGATAAATCATCCAAGCAAGATAAACCAACTGGTTGTCCATAGTTTAAACATGGAATCCAGTATTCCCCGTCGGAAACATGGTACACCACGTTTTGGGGTAAGAAATGGGGTTTGGCTATATTGCCTTCGATCGGACACATTAGAGTCCCTACTTTAAAATTATTGATATTTATTCGGAAATGGTAATACTTCGTAACTGTCCTCATTTTGTCTATGAGTAGCAGACTACTAAGGGAGTACTTTGCCTGAGAAGATTCAATATCTAACCATATTGATGCCGAAGCCTCACTAACATCGGGTAAAGAAGAGCGTAATTGATAGCTTTTAATATCCGGGAGATCTACGACCCACAAACTGTTGGGGTCGTTGTAATTTGGTTAACTTGATAAGGGGTTGCTTATGGTGACAAATCAGAGCTACATCATTCATTTAGTCTCCTAAATATCTGTCTGGGAAACATCAAAGAAAGCAGTCACACGGGGTATAGCAAACAAGGGAGGGAATTCATTTTAATAAGAGCTATCTAACCCAGCCAGGATATTGGAAATGTCTCCCATCTTCGAAGGTCTTGTTTAATTTTGTCAAACAAATGGACAAATACCGCGTTAAATGTAAGTTCAAAGATAGGATTAATGAATATACCTAAATAGGGAGCATCCCCATTACCCCGGGACCATTGAAAAGGAAATCAGGATTCTCCCACGGCATCAGGTATTTCCCTGACTTCGCCCAGAGGCATGGCCTCTAACTTTGTAAAATCAATGGTATTGCCGGAAAAGACACCAAACGAACTGATGCATTGCATCAAGTGAGGGACCAAAACTATGGGATTTAACAAAAATTTAAGACAATCATCTGCAGACAATGTAATCTTACGTGACTTCTATCCCACTTCTGGGGCAGATATGTTGGGGTCCCTGCAGATGCCCTTCGCCAGTTGCTTAATCACTATCGTAAACAACACTGGCGTAAACAACCTTGTCGACTGCCTCTAGAAATAATAATTTTACAGGATCGCACACAGAGTGTCACTTTCAAGGACCCTCACCCACTTGATAAAAACTTTGCTGAGACCAAACCATTCTAACGTATAGAAGAGATACAGCTACTCAACCCAAGCAAATGTCTTCCCTGCATCAAAAGAGATCATTAATAGCTGCTTAATTTGCTGTTGACACGCTTGGATCATATTGAGTAATCTGCTAACATTGTTGGAATATCTGCAGCCTTTTATAAGCTGGTTTGGTATACCTTGACAATGGAAGGATAAATAGTTTCCATCCTCAATGTGAGGGACTCAGACAGAATTTTGAAATCAATATTTCGAAGTGAGATAGACCGATAGGAAGCACAATCTTTCGGTGTCTTCCTTTTCTTCAGAATAAGAGAGATATGAGCCTCTCTTAAGGATGGTGGGATGCAGTCGTGACTGTGTGAGTGACGAACATAGTAAGCATCGGCTCTGACAACAGGTTTATAAATTCCTCATAAAACACACGTGGACATCTGTCAGGACCGGGCGCCTTTCCGCCTGGAAGCTGCTTTACACCCTCCAGCACTGACAGTGGTGAATGAAGGCAAGACTCTTATTCGGGGGTTACCCCTGGAAGGTCCAAGTTCTTGAAGAAAGATTCCAGCTTAATCCATCTATCCTCATAATGCTCAAACTGATATAATTCAGAGTAAAATCTCCGAAATGCTGTTTTAATTTTTATGGGATCGCAGGAAAGGGTCCCAGTACCTTCCCTAATTGAGGTAATGGCATTGGGGCTCTCTTTTTCATCGCAAGATAGGCTAACTTCTTGCCCGGTTTTGTTTTGCAAAAGTAAGTTCGTGCTTGGCTGTCTGTGCGAGCATGGAATTCACAGCAAATCGAAGCGTTGTGATCCTCTACAGCCGAGCCACCGAGGGTCTATCATAGTGTGCCCTCTCGGCTGCCTTCAACAGTGCCTGGAGCAAGCGCTCCTGCTCCAGCTTCTGCCGCATCCTAAGGAATTGTTCCTTTGGCATAAGCCTTAGCAATTCCCATAGAATGGGTGTGTTACTGGTTGAATCTGAATTAATGGCTAAGAAAGATCTGAATTCATTACAGAAATACTCAATGTACTTAATATCCTTAAGAATAAAGGGATTAGCCAGTGTCTTGAACCTGCTATATTTCCCTTGATCTTAACCAATAAGTATGCAGCTGCATGGTCAGAAATGGTAATATTCCCAATTGTCCAGAACACCACTGAATTGAAGATTGCTGCAAGGTGAGGAAGACATCAACACTAGTGTGGCATTTCTACGGGTTAAAGAAGAAAATAAAATCCCTGTTTATGAGGTGGATCTGCATCCATACATCCACCAGCCCCAGTTCCACACAAAAATCCACTAATTGCTTAGATTGGAAAGATGGTGCTTGGAGCCTTTGGGCATACTGTCCACTGTGGGTGCAAAAGACAATTGAAGTCTCCTCCTACGATAATGTGCGACGAAGAAAGGTTACTTAATTTGGAAAAAGCATCTATCAGGAATTTCCGGCAGTGAACCGGGGGCAATAAACATTCAAACTATTGCTTTGTTCCCCATATATCTTTGAGGGTTATAATCCTCCCGTGGGTATCTAATACAATCTACTAATTTAAATGAAAGATTCTTCCTCACCAGTATGGTTTCTCTCTTATTCCTAGTGTTAAAAGATGAGAAATAAACCCGATCAAACCCACCTTGCTGTAATGTCAAATGTTCCTTGTCATCAAAGTGCATCTCTGCAATACGACAATATCCACCCTCTCCTTTTTCTTAACTGGCGAATGGCTCCCCTTAATGTTCTAGATACACCATTTAAGCTCGACATTTGCCATTATACACTGAAACAATATTTGAAATCCAGAGAGGAAGAACTCGAATTACAAATCGCTGAGCACCAATGAAAACCGAATCATAGAGCCTAAAAAAACATACAACCTAAAGCTACTACAACTAATAAGCTCTCAAAACGTTCCAAAACTAAATACATACAAATACAAAAAAAGATACAAAGTGCCAATGGCACTCAGGAGGGGCATTTACCCCCCGTCGACTGGGAGCATTTTCACGTCACAAATCTCTATCTTCTGCCCCATTATCAATACTGCATCCAGGGTAATTAATCACAAACATCGTGACTGAACTGCCCTTAGGTAGGCATTCAGTCATCACGATCACCTTCATAACTCCGTCCAGCTTGAGCCCAACCCAACACACAAACTAAGCAAGAGAAAAACGAGCATTAATACTAATGAAGGAGTTAAAAGTATGTACTCTATCCAGGCCGGTCTATAATTTAACACTGCTTAATACCAGAAACTGCCATCAAACTTTCTTTTAAAAAAGAGAAACAAGGTTATCGCTTTCCATTAACGCATCCAGCCTACTTTAAAGTGCCCACAAAGTTTTCACAACCTCTGGAGAGTTAGTGGATCTATTGAAAGATCCACTAGTGCATACGGAGCACCGCTGAGTTCATTAAGGAATACTGAATCTCAAGTTCCCTTCATCTTCTCTTGTTATCATCGAAAGATTTTATTTTCTGAATCACTACCGCTGAAAAGACCTGGAAGAACATAATCCTGAAGCCCTCTTCGGGTCTCTTCCCTGTATTCTGGAGGCTTCCCTAAGTCTTTGTTTGTCCTTGCAACAATGTAATAGCACAAGGACAGGGTGAGGGCGTTGGTCGGAGTATGACCCGCGCACCGTAACCCGATGAACTGTCTCACTCTTCACCCGTCCCTCTTCAGCTTTGTTGTGAAGGAATCTTTGCAGCCAGTTCTCGCAAAAAAAAACTCACTGACTGATCACTCTATGTCCGGTCCACCAGACCGATTATGTGAACATTCTTCATCCTGTCCCTGTTCTCGAGGACGTCACCTTGTTCAGCTAAGTTACGGACCTGTTTTGCAAGGGTGAGGATCCGCTCCTTACAGGAATCGATCACAGTCTCTGCCCCTACAGTTTGGCTCTCGACCTCATCCGTTCTGTTTCCAAGGCTTTCAAGTTGCTGCTCATGTTTTTGGAGCACTGCTGAGAGTGGTTCTATCCTCCCGCTGAATTTGTCTTCAATCATGGTTTCAGTCATTTCCCGTAACTTGGTGAACTCGGTGACCAAGTCCTGGTGAGTGACTCGGTCCATTAAACGAACAGAGGGTGTTACAGGTGCGGCCACAGACATACTGAAAGCTTCTGACGGGTGCGCTGCGTGTTGGGACTTACTCGATCCTTTCCCATATTTTGTCATTTTCACTTGACAAAATGGCATTAGTGAGGATTCTGTAGCTCTTGTAGTGTTCAATTGTAAGTAAATGACTGTGGTGGGGTGGGATAGAGCATTATTGTGGTACAGAGATCAGCAAAGCTGACCTTTCAGATCGCTGCCATCTTGTTTTCCCGGTAAAACCTTATTGATGTTATCATTTCATTTAATTCCTGCATATTCTGAAGCCGTGTCATTCAGTACCACTG
The DNA here is from genome assembly GCF_047496795.1 of Chiloscyllium punctatum. Classification (NCBI taxonomy): domain Eukaryota; kingdom Metazoa; phylum Chordata; class Chondrichthyes; order Orectolobiformes; family Hemiscylliidae; genus Chiloscyllium; species Chiloscyllium punctatum. Next base: position 45,227,518 of record NC_092790.1, on the reverse strand, counting down.
TCTACATTTTCCCAACACTGCACATTGCTGCCCACTCCTCGAGAATCCTTGACTCCTTTGTGATTCATGAACCTTGCCTCAAAAATACTCAATATCTCTGCCTCGAATGGTCTGCAGGGAAGAGTGTTCCAAAGACTCACTACACCCTGAGAAAACAAAAATAAACTGACTAATCGGTAATTTAGCATGGCCAATCAAACTATGCTGCACATCTTTGAACTGTGGGAGGAAACTGGAGAACTGGGAAGAAACCCACACAGACACGGGAAGAATGTTCAAACTCCACATAGAGTGTTGGACGAGGTTGGAATTGAGCTGAGCTCCTTGCTGATATGAGGTAGCAGTGTTTACCACAAATCTATCACGCTGCTCCGTTAGCCCTATTAGTTACCTTCGGCTGACGAAAGAAATCTGCCTGACTTGTTCCTATCACTGAACCTGACCCCGTCTGAGACCTTTATCATCGGTCATATCACCGACCCGGTTACATTTAAAATTTGTTGTGAACAGTGGAGTAGTGGGACGAGAAAAGGAAACAGTGACAACCTCCAACATCAGTCAGAACCGGAGTGAGGAAAAATTCACAAAGTCGGATTTCACTCAAGTGGATATTCCCCTTCCCAGAAGTTTGGGATGGCTGAATCATTATATTATATCGAGGCTGGCTTTGTCTGATTTTCCATAGACAGGTGAATCAGGGATAATGGTGCAAGGAGAGAAAGCAACCATTATCCCATGCAAATATATTATTCATCATACTACAAGCCTCTGTCTTGTGTCAGAACGTTTATTTTGTGATACCTTGTGAAAACTTTCTGGAAAGTCTCATGTTGACCAGTGCCCTTTATCAAATCTGCTTGTCACTTTCTCAGGAATTCCTGATGAACGGCTCCTGCCCGAAACATTGATTTTCCTGCTCCTTGGATGCTGCCTGCCTTGCTGTGCTTTTCCAGCATGACTCTAATCTTGACCTTCTCAGGGATCTCCAAAAAAGAATTTGTATGTTGTTACAGAGCAAAAATAGTTTCCCCTTCACAAAACCATGCCAACTCTGCATTAAGCTTTTCTAACTGCCCTGCAATTCCTTCCTTAATAACAAGCTCTAGCAGATTCCCACCAATAATGGTTAGGCGAAATTGTTCCTGCCTTCTGTCTCATTACTTTCTTGAAGATAGGCACCACATTGGAGGATCTCCAGTTTCAATGGAACACTCCTGTAATCCAAAGAGTTATGAAATATTTCACACAATGTCACTAGTCACTCTGTGACCACTTCTTTTAAAATTAATTATGAATTACTGCTGACCTGCCTACCCTTATTCTTACCTGTTAGGTAAATACCTTGTACCTTTTGTTAGAGACAGTTCAATAACTTCCCTCCTGTTACCATTTTGTTTATACCATTGACATGGTTACAGTACTTTCCTCATGAGGAGTGATTTAAATTACTACTGTAAGTTATCTGCCTGTTCCCTTTGGCCAGTTCTCCAGTCACACCCCCCTAATGGCCTCAATGTACTTTCCTCACTTCACTTCCCCCTCAGCTCACACACACATCTTCAAGCTTTTTTTTAATGTTGACAGAAAAGCTCATGATGCTTGTTTTTATATTTCTTACCAATTTATTACATCATATCTTTTCGTACATTTTCGTCAATTTCTACATTCATACAGTTATATCGTGCTCAAACAGACCCTTTGGTCCAACATGTCCATGCTGACCAGGTTTTCTAAATTATAATAATCCCATCTGCTTGCACTTGGCACATATGCCTCTAAACGTTTCCCATTCATATGTTGGTCTAAATGTCTTTGAAATATGTACTTGCATCTCCCACTGTTTTTCTGGCAGTTCATTCCATACATACATCACACTCTGTGTAAAAAAAGTTGTCCCTTTGTCCCTTTCAAGTTTCCCCCCTTCCACCTTTAAGCTATGCATCTGTGTTTGAAATCCCCGATCCAACATAAAAGACCTTCGCTATTCACTCTACCCATGCCTCCCATGATATTATAAACTTCTAGAATGCCACTCCTCAAACTCATACACTCCATCTGATACTAACTTCAAGATCAAACGTTTAACGATAAGCACTGCAAATTTGAAAGAATATTTAAAATGACAGGTGTAGAAAACAGCCCAAACTTCATACTGTTAGTTTTGCTCTATATAACAAAACTAAGGCAGCATGAAACTCTTACTCGTGCTAATAAGAGGTCAAGCATCTGAATTCCATAGTGTGAAGGCAGTGATGATGTATACTGTGAAAACGTATAGATCGAGATCTATATAATACAACATTCTCTCTCCTGTTCTCCCTATGGCCTTGTGTGGTTGTGTCATCTTTATCTTACACTCAACGAGAGAGAACCCCTTTCCCCCATTCACATCTTAATTTAACCCCATTTTGCATCATCTTCTCGTTCACCACTGCTAATAGCCCGTTTATCTTTTGCCACGCCCTCTTTTCCAAGTCACCCATCCCCCATCTCCGCAAGGGATTAAAAAGCCAACCCTTTTCAGTTCAGAACAAGTCACATTGGTCTTGTTATGCGAACTCTGTTTCTCTGTCTCTGCAGATGCTGCCAGACCTGCTGAGGTTCTTCAGAAACGAATAGGCACAGCACAAATTTTGAATGAAACAAATAACTATGGATACTGGAAATAAATATAAAATAAATGCAAAAATTGCTGAAGAAACTGCGGGCTTTGTAGAGGGCCACTGGACTCGAAAGATTAACTCTGCATTCACTACAGAAGATGCCACCAGAGCTGCTTTATTTCTTCAGGAATTTCTGTTTTTGAACAAGTTCCAATGACGTGTTTGAAAGCTGCTCAAACGCCCTGTCCAACACGGAGCGCCCTACACTGGGAACTGAAGTGCACACATTCATTCGCTCAGAAACTGCATAAGGCTGATATCACTGACACCACAGACCTCTGAATCATGGTCAGGGAGAAAACTAGAGGGAAACACATTCAATTCAAACGCAGATGGCATGACGAGCAAGGAAAAGATTCAGATGAATATATTAAAGGGTTTGAGTAATGTAACAAATTGGAAGCATGGCACCAAGGAGAACCCTCAGCAGAATGAGAATATGAAAATGGAAATATTACTGCATCAGAAACCAGGTGCGGTCACTGAGTACACGGCTGATGGGTGACTGGGTCTCGATGTTAACTGGGGGACAGACAGTAGAATTGAATTGCTGATATTACAACTCAAACTGGGCTTTCATGTGATGCTGTAGACAACAGCAGCAACAGAAGCAGGATTGTATTCAAACATAATCTGTAACATTTTCCCCAGGATATTCCATCAGTCTACCATTATCATCAAGCCGAGCAATGGTTCAGTGACGAGAGTGGGTGAACTTGCCACGGTCAGAACCATGTGTACCTAAAGCTGATCACAACCCATTACAGCTACCACACTTGAATGGTTTCATTCCAAACAGCAGAACTAACATCTGATAGAGAGGACAAAATGATCCCAAGACCAACAGATCAGGTCTAAGCTCTGCAATCCTGCCACATCCAGACATAAATGTCGATGTACTATTACAAAACTTACTGGAGGAGAGGACATCAGAAATATCCCCATCCTAAATAATGGAACAGCCTGGCACATCAGTGAAAAAGACAAGGATTTAGTATCTGCACTATCCTCAGCCAGAGGTGTTGAAGGATTGATCCACCTCATCCTCGCCATGATATCCACAGAATCATAGATGGCGGTGTTCAACCAATTCGATTCGCTGCATGAGACATGAAGAAACCGCTGAACACAGTAGATACGACAAAGACAATGGACCCTGACACCATTCCTACAATAGAACTGAAGACTTATGCTGCACAACAACCCGTGGCCCTCGGGAAGCTGTTTCATTCCAGCTCCAACTCTGACAACTCCCTGGCAATGTGGAAATTTATCGAGGAGAAAGTGAGGACTGGAGATGCTGGAGACCAGAGCTGAAAATGTGTTGCTGGAAAAGCGCAGCAGGTCAGGCAGCATCCAAGGAGCAGGATAAGAAGGGCTCATGCATGAAACGTCAATTCTCCTGCTCCTTGGATGCTGCCTGACGACTGCATCACATTTTCAGCAACACATTTTCAGCAATGTGGAAAATTACTCAACTATGTCTGGTCCCCTAATAGGTGAATAATTACATTCTGACCATTTACCACCCCCTCAGTCCCTTCACGATAATCAAATTGGTGGGAGTTCTTTTTGACAGAGCTGTCAAGCAGTCCAGAAATAACCCGCCCATTGTGGTTTCTGATAGGTTCCTATGTGGTGATGGTGCTGATGTGGAAATGTCACTGGATTACTAATCCAATGCAGGAAAATGCTCTGGCAGCTGGTGGAAGTTAAAAACAATTAATAAAATATCAAGATCTAGAATCTGGTGATTGTAACAATGACCTTGCTTACAATGTTGATTGTAAACTTCGATCTCATTCCCCAACGTACTTCCAGGAAGTGAATCTCCCGTGCTTTCCTTGTTTGGCCTAAAAGTGACTCCAGACACATAGACATGTGATAAAGTCTTCAATGGTCCCTGAAATGGCCAAGCAAGACACTCAATTGTATCACACTGCTCCGAGGTCTTAAAGGAAATAAACAGACAGAATAACCGGCACCAGCCTCGATATCAGAAAAGGGAACGGGAATCACAGTCCTATTGACGCTGAAGAGTCCTCCTTCCTCACATCTGAGAGCTTGTGACAACATTTACAGAGCTTTCCCACAGGCTGCACAGAAACATCGGGAAAGGAGTAGGTCATTCAACACATTGAGCCTTCCCCATTCTACTTCATTGAGAAAATCTCCTCAAAGCAGTTTTCCCGACACAGTGTTCATATCTATTAATATGTTTAAACATTGTGAAATGTACAATAAGAACTGTTGTAGACCTTCAGTCCATCAATCTTGCTCCTCGATTCAATATACAGGCATTTCTCTGATAACGCGTGTTTATTCAACGTGATTTGACTGCAATGCGATTCGTGAATTGTGCACCTTTTTTCTATAAAGTGAGCTCCCGCTCAAGGTGACGCGATTCCTTGCCAGGCACCATCTGTACAACAAAACCCAGCTTCAGGATCCTCTGTCTGCCAAATGCACCCTCTGAGTGTTCAGCTAAAACAGGAATGTAATCCGCTCTGCAAGCTTTGAACCTGAGCTTGAAACAGGGAATTGCTCTCTCCAATTAGAAAGAACTTTATTTCAAACCGGGGGAGAATCTTCAGGAGAACTGGAATTCCATGTTGGCATCACGTGGTCAGTCAGTCCTGAGCGCTTTCTGGTGAAGAGCTTGGTGAAAGGTACAGGGATGTAGCCAGTGACTGAATTGTCATTATTAACACTCGTTCATTACAATATATGATTTAAAGGTTTAATTAGACTGTGCTAGTGTGTGTTAGACTAACTTTAATTTTTGTTTTTTACTGATATTTTGCAGTTCGCCCATTATCCTCTTTTCCCCATAGACCACATTATTAATATTGCATGATTTTCTGCAACACAGTGATGCACAGGAAAGCAGCTACCACGTTATTGGAGAACAACCTGTAATGGTATCTGATCCTCTATCTTCATACAATACCCTGCTGTCTCCCTATCCCTTTAGTTTCCAGAAATGCATATTTATATTCAGTGCCTTGGTTTCCACAGCCTTAACTGTGAGATAGTACACCAGGTTCACCAGTATCTGAGTGCAGACATTTATTCACATCTCAATGCAGAGTGGCCTGTCTGTACATAATACTGTGGCCCCTTGTTTTGAAGTCCCAGCCAGGGGAATTGTCACCCCTGTTTCCAATCTGTCTCGCCCTAACAGAGTTTTATATGTTTCACTGAGATCGCCACTCATTTTCCTAAAGCCCATGGAATACAGGCATAGCCGCCCCAAACTCTGCTCCACAACAAGCCTATCATCCCAGAGATCAGTCTGGTTATCCTTTACTGCTCTCCCTCAATGTCAGGTTTCTCCTTTATTGGGTAAGGAGACCAAAACTGCATAACATACTGCACAATGTGCGAGATGAGGTCTCACCAAGGCCCTGCTCAGCTGCAGTAAAACACCCTTACTCCTGGATTCAAATCCCCCTGAAATAAAGGTGAATACACTATTTATCTGCCTATCTGTTTTCTGCTCCTGCAAAATTGCTTTCTGTGACCAGTGCACAGGGAGATCCAGATCCTTTTCAATGCTACACCTCCCCACTTGTTGGGTCTGTGTATACTGGTCAGCGTGCCAATGCCATTCCCAGTATTGACTTCTCGATTCAGATCTCACTGCCCTACACTGACCTCGGAGGGCTGCACAGAAGGAAACAAAAATGCAGCTTAAGTTCCTTTATAGATCAACATTTTTCAAACAATCCCTTTTCAACTGATAGGCTCCCGTTCTGTTTTTACCATCAAAGGTCACAATATCACATATCCCCCATAGACCATATCCCCCACCCCTCATTGCTCTCCATCTGCCATGTATTTACCCAGACACTCCACTTGTCGCAATCACCTTGCAGATTTTTGGACATCCAGCGCACCCACTCACAATCCGATATTGTTTAGTGCCACCAACAAACTTAGAAATATTAAATTTGATCCACTCAACAAAATATATGTTGTGTATTGGGAATAGCTGGAGCCCAAACCCCGATCCTTGCTATATCCTCCAAGCCTTCCTTTCAAATAAACCCATTGTTTTATTCCTAGTCACTGCTTCCTGCCCGCTCTCCCATTCTAAAACCATATTAGTCCCAGTCCCAGAGGATTTGAATTTGCATAATAGGCTTTGGGCTTTATCAAAAATCTTTCTGAAAATGCAATTATATTGCATTGATTGCTTCTCCATAATTATACTAAACGTCACTTTCTTAATTATGATTCCCATTTGATCAATCTCGGTTAACTTTATCTGTGCTCATTACTTACAGTTCCAATACTTCCTCTAAGAGTGTTTGGTTGCAAATGTCATTCTATTCCTTTTTTCTCAACAGACTAATGTTCACTAGGATTGTTGGGAAGTTTTCTTTTTTGTTTTGTTTTCTTCTGTGAAGACATAACTAAAGTATTTGCTCCATAGTTCTGCCTTTTCCCGGTCCTCAATTCACTGCTATCAGACTGTAAGAAAGCTGCACATTTGTCCACTTAATTTTGCCACTGACATATTTTCATAAGATATTACAAGTTCAATCTTAAAACCCTTGTTAATATACTCTTCAGAAACCCATCAATTCGTATCTTAAACTACTCAATGATTGACATTCCACAGCCATACAAACACAGAAGCACAGACTTTGTCCCATCAACAATACAGCACTGTCTACATTAGTCCCATTTTCCGACACAAGTCCCGTAGCAGTTAATCTTATGGCATTTCAAGTGCACAGCCGTGTATTTTCTAATGGTTGTGAAGTTACCATGACAACTTCTCTCAGGAAGGACATTCCTGACCCCAACACCCTCTGGATGAAAAACAAACCTCAATTCCCTTCACTTTAAAATGTGCTGCATTGTTCTTGGCCCTTTGACTAAAAAGAACAGCTGTTGTCTATCCACCCTGTCCATGTCCCTTAGAATCCTATCCTTCTGAATCACGGCCCTCTCAGCCTTCTCTGCTCCAAACTAAACAACCTGAGGTTATCCAGCCTCTCTCCATAGCTGATATGTTCCAGCCCTGGGAACATCCTGGTGAATCTCCTCTGAGCCCCTTCCACTACAATCAGATCCTTCCCGTAATGTGGTTCCCAGAACTACACACAGTACTCCATCTTGGCCAAACCAAAGTTCTGCATAGCTCTTATAATCTATGCCTTGATGAATAAAGATTACGTTTACGGTCCCTTATGTTTTTTCAAAATTGTGCATTAACGCATTTAGTCATATTCAGGGAAGCGTGGAGAAACACCCTCTGAGCTTCCTCGTGTGCTGCCATTCATTGAGTACTCCATGTCCAGTTCCTTCTTCCAAACTGTATCACATCATATTTATTAAGGTTACATTCCATCTGCCATTGCTCTGCCCATCTGACCATTCCATCTGTATCTTGATGCAACATAAGACCTTCCTCCTCACTGCCAACCACCCGGCCAATCTTTGTATCAAACACAAAATTAGTTGTCACACTCCCAGCACCCCCGCCTATATTCACAGCTGCATCATTTATGAATACCCCAAATAATAAGGATAGCGATCACACAACACCAGGTTATACTAAAACCGGTGTATTTGGAGGCACTAACTTCGAAGCGCTGCTTCTTCATGAGGTGGTTGTGTGCTTTGAAAGCTCGTGCCTTTGAATAAACCTGCTGGACTATAATTTGGTGTTATGTGATTTTTAGGTTTGTTCACCCCAGTCCAACACCAGCATCTCCGAATCACAGCACTGATCCCTGTGATACACCATTGGACATCAGTCTCGAGTCACACAAACAGCCTTCAACCACTACCCTCTGTCTCCTAACACTAAGTTGATTTGGATGCAACTTGGCAAGTCATTAATGACTCGTATCTATTCCCTTGTTATTCATTTCTGCTTGACACATTTGCAGAATATCTGGAGATTTTCCTTAATCTTACACTGCCAGCAGGTTTCTATGACCCTGTTTTAGGCAGTTCTCACCGAGTGATGAATTTCCTCAAAGTTACAGTCTTAAGTGGCCAATCCCTTATCTTGCCATTATTTGCCTTGAATTTGGATTGGGGAGCCAGGGAAGCGTCCTGTTAATTTCCCATTTGTTATATGTTTTGTGAATTTTGTAAATCTCACTGTGACCTACTTCTCATTCTTTGAAACACTGGAGAACATAGGCCGAGTTTCCTCATCCAACAATCCCGCCATCTGTGAGATTAATCTGGACAACGTCCATTGCAATTTTATTGTGGTCAGTATATTTTTTCTCAGATTGGGTCACCAATACTGTACATAATGGATGCAGGTTCGCTCGCTGAGCTGGCAGGTTCATTTCCCGACGTTTCCTTACCTTACTAGGTAACATCTTCAGTGGACCTCTGGCGAAGTGATGCTACACATTCCTGCTTTCTTTTTAAGGGTTTCTTTGGATTGTTGATATCACTTCCTGTGGCGAAGTCACTTTCTGTTCCTTTTCTCAGGGGGTGGTAGATGGGGTCTAACAACTAATAGCACATCGAGTTAGACGTCTGCCAGAAATACATGTGGATTCTCTCCATTGATCCTATTAATTTCTAAATATCCATTATCACATGCTGCATAATAGATTACAACAGTTTCCCTGCAGATGTCAAGTTAATTGTTCGGCAATTCTCCAAACTATGTCTTCTTCCCTTTATAGATGCTTGGATCCCTTCTATTAATCTATCGTGCTTGGACCACGTTTAATAACTTCCATTTATCCGGAATGGCTTCCGGCCTCTGCAGAATACACAGGAAAATAATACACAGTCGTCGACAGTGCAATTAATACTTCTGTTGATGAGTTATGTCTGACATTTTAACATGAAGTACTTCAGGTTTGTCAGGTTGAGCAATGCTCAATCAAGTTACACTTTCAAATACTACCTTGTTCCTGATATAAATTGACTTTTTGTCTTCAGTTGCACAAGCGCTACATGATCACTTGGTATTACTGGCTGATTTTATGGATCTTCCTCCTTGAAGACAGATACAAAGCAGCTGATTATTTTCTTGGCCATTTCCCTGTTCTTCACAATAAACTCTCCTCTCCCAATTACCAATTTCCATATTTGACCTTGCTTTTACTTTGTTTCCTTTGAAATACAGATTGTAGATTTATGCAGTGTTTTTGTTCCTGTTTGTTCGCATTCATGTTCTATTTTTGATTTCCTTATCAGTTTCATGGCCCTTGTTTCTGGATCGTGAATTTCTGAGAATTCTCAGGTTTCCACAATGACTGAAATTCATCTGAGGGCATTTCCTATGATTAATACATTTTCGAATTTGTTATGTTCAACATCATTGTTTCACTTTTCCTTTCTTTGGTGTTTGTACCTGAAATAAAAAGACTTTGCAATATTTCTGTAAATTTCCTCGTCCTGACCATATATATTCAGGAACACTGCAGGAGGACATAGAAGGAATTGCCGAAGCCCTGGCTGATATTTTTGCATCATCGCTGGCCAACGGGCGAAGTCACGAAGGACTAAAGGACAGCGAATGCTGTGTCCTTACTCAAGAAGGGCTACAAAGAAAAACGCGGGAGCTATAGACCAGTAAATGTAAAATCTGTTGTAGGTAATTTACTTGAACAGGTTCTGAGAGATAAGTTATAAATGCATTTGGAAAGACAGGGTGTGATTAGGAGCAAGATTAGCGTGGTGCTGGAAAAGCACAGCAGACCAAGCAGCATCCGAGGAACAGGAAAACCAACATTTAGGGGAATAGCCCAACATCAAACTCAGCACGGCTTTGTGCATGGGAGATCATGGCTCACAAATTTGTTCAAATTGTTTGATTAAGTGACTACCAACGTTGAGGAGGGCAGGATGGTGTATGTCGTCTTTATGGATTCCAGTAAGGCCTTCAATAAGGTTCCAAATGGTACACTGCTCTGGAAGGTTAGATCGCATGAAATTGGGGAGGAGCTGCCAAATGAGATGCAAAGTTGCCTTGTTGGTTGGAAGCAGAGGGTAATAGTGGAAGGATGCTTGTCAGCCTGGAGGCCTGTGATTAATGGAAAGCCTCACGGGTTACTGCTTCGCCCACTACATATTACATATATCTGTGGTTTAGATGAGAATGAACAGCCAGATTTGTAAGTTTGAAGACAACACTAAAATAGGCAGCATCGTGGAGACTCAGGAAGGTTATCAGAAATTTCAGCAAATACAGCAGTACCTTGATCAGCTGGAGAAGTGGCTGAGAAATGGCAAATGGATTTTAATATAGATCAGTGTAAGTTCATGCATTTAAGAAAGTCAAATCAAGGTAGGAATTTCATGTTGAATGGTTGGGTCCTAAGGAGTGTAGTGGAACAGAGGGACCTTGGAATTCATGTGCATGGTTCTCTGAAATTTGATTCAGAGGTAGACAGGGCAGTGAAGAAAGCTTTTGGCACATTGGCTTTCATCAGTGTATATTTACGTTGCAATTATACAGGATGTTGGTGAGGCCATACTGTGAGCGTTATGTTCAGCTGTGTTCACTTTACTATGGGAAGGATGGTATTAAACTGGAAAGAGTGCAGAAGAAATTTACAAGAATGTTGCAAAGATCTCAATGGTTTGAGTTATTGGGAGACGTTGGACAAGTTAGGACATTTTACTTAAGATGTATGAGGCTGAGGGGGAATCTGAGAGAAGTGTATAAGATCATGGTAAGGACGGACAGAGTGAATGCACTCAGTTCCTTTTTCCAGGGTTAGGCAATCACGGACAAGAGGGCATCAGTTTAAGGTCAGAGGGGAAACAATAAAAGGGAACCTGAGGACCAACTGCTTTTCACACAGGGGTGATACGCATATGGAATGATGTGCCAGTGGAAGAGTTTGAGGCGGGCACATTTGCAACATTTAAAAGGCATTTGTACAAATACATGTACAGGAAAGGATTAGAAAGATACAGGACAACAGCAGGGAAATGGGGTTAGCGTGGATGGACAGTTTGGTGGGAATGGACGTGTTTGGGCTGAAGGGCCTGTCTCTGTGTTGCCTGACTATGACTCCAAAAAACATTGCTTGCCTCCCACTGTATGTTATATTGTACTTTCCCAATTCACTGGAGGGAACTTGACCCTTTAGCCTCCAGGCTACCATGATTTTTAACCAGAACGTTCAAGCATTCTATATTCATGCAGACACCGTGTAAACTGCACCTTATTAATGTCTCTGTTCCTTCAAAGCTGATTCAGAGCAAGGTCATTAACTCTTCCTTCTGATCACACAACAAACCCAAAATAAACTGCTCTATAGTTTGCTTCACAACATACTCTTCAACCCACCTCACATACACGTACAGAATTTATTTTGCACAGCATAAGCAGTCACTTAGTTAATACAGTTTAGATGCAATTTGAGAACATCCGACAAAACTGCAGTATCCTTGATACTTGCATATCTAATTCCCAGAGCATATGATGTTCAGATTTTCTACAACCGATATATAACACAGCAATATTTGCTGTGCCTTGCTCTTTGTAAGTTCTACATAAACTGATTCCGTAGACTGGGAGGGACAGGTCTGTGTCATTATTAGTGATAGACTTGGAAAGGACATTCGGGGAGGCTCACCTTGACGCTGAGATGATCTAAAGATATCTCCATCAATACAGGACAAGCATCAATATCCTCCCGGCTGTCTCAGGATAATGGTCACCGAATTCTCTCTGCTCTGTCACCCTCTCTGTATATCTGTTATAGCATCTATCCCCAGAAAATCCTCATGCTCTATCTCCAAATAAGGCTTAGGCACTACCTCACTCACTATTGAATTCAGCAACTTCCTTCCCACACTTTTTCTGTCACCTACGCAATACTCCCACACATTAATAATGATATATGGATTCAAAACTGCCGACTGTCTCATTCCGGACGACTCACAATTCCTCCCAGATACACCTCCACCAGCACTAACTGCAAGGCCATCCACTCCTGCCCTCACTCCATCCATCGCTTTCTTCTATTCCAAGAGAAAAAGTCTGGAATAGGACAGAAATGGCCAAGCCGGGTGGTGGAGTGCCCAATATCCATTCCCTCACCCCTCCCCCACACCCGCCATGTGGGAGGAACCTCGTACAAGATGAAGCGGACTGGGATGCCTCGCGTGAAATTTCTGAAACATCCATGTCCCACTGACCGATTAAAGAGCAGTGCTCAGTGAAAGACAATTCTCACTGTAAACACATTGGCATTTCAAACGACAGTCCTTTAACTCCCACACCCCCCACCCCCAAATACAGTTACCTCACTGCACAGAGATGCAGACACAGAAATACACAGAATTATTGGTATCACCCCATTATACGAACAAACACAATACATACAAGGGAAAAGACATACACACACGTAGAAACACACGCAGACATATAGAGTCACACACAAATAGACACAAACATAGATAAAAACACACAGGCTGATACACAGAAAGACAAACGTAGAAGCACAAATACCCAGATGACAAGCAGATGGACAAACATATGCACACGTCGACACAGATACAAATTAATAAGTTTTTGTTTTATAACGGGATCAAGGATTCTTGGGGGAAGGCAGGAGAATGAGGTTGAGGAACAGAAAAGAAATTATTGAATGGCAGATCAGACTAGATGGGTCGAATGGCCTCATTCTGCTCCTTTTTTTCATGTGGTGCTATGCTAACAGGTATTCTCTTCCTGAGACAGCAGCAGAGACTGGGTTTGATACATATTCGATTGGAAAGGTTCAGTGGGAATGTGGGACAGGTTTGGAGTCCGGAATGGTTTATGTTTATTCCTAATTATTCTGTCCTTATATCTGCAAAGAGGTGGTGATTTGATGTTCAGTTAACAAAGTTTTAAAATAACAGGTTCCACAAAGAAATAAGGACGTACCTTTCACTTTAGTGTTGTGCTACCTGTGGTGTCCTCATCCTCAGGGAGCAGTGAAGACTCGTTTATAGAGTCATAGAGATGTGCAGCATGGAAACAGACTTTTCAGTCCAACCCGTCCATGCCGACCAGATATCTCAACCCAATCTAGTCCCCCCTGCCGGCAACTGGCCCATACACCTCCAAACCCTTCCAATTCGTATACCCATCCCAAATGCCTCTCAAATGTTGCAATTGTCCCAGCCTCCACCACTTCCTCTGGCAGCTCATTCCATAGAAGTACACCCACTGGGTGAAAACTGTTGCCCCTTAGGTCTCTTTTGTATCTTTCCCCTCTCATCCTAAATATATTCTCTCTAGTTCTGGACTCCCCGAAACAAGGGAAAAGACTTTGCCTATTTAAATTATCCATGCCCCTCATAATTTTGTAAACCTCTATAAAGTCACCCCTCAGCCTCCGATGCTCCATTTAAAACAGCCCCAGCCTGTTCAGCCTCTTCCTGTAGCTAAAATCCTCTAACCCTGGTAAAATCTTCGTAAATCTTTTCTGAACTCGTTCAAGCTTCACAACATCTTTCTGATAGGAGCGAGAACAGAATTGCACGCAATATTCCAACAATGGCCTCAACAATGTCCTGTACAGCAGCAACGTGACCTCCCAACTTCTGTACTCAATACTCGACCAGTAAAGGAAAGCATACCAAACGCCTTCTTCACTATCCTATCTACCTGCGACTCCACTTTCAAAGAGGTATGAAGCTGCACTCCAAGGTTTCTTTGTTCAGCTACACTCCCGAGGACCTTGCCATTAAGTGTATAAGTCTGCGCTCGACTGATCTGTGTTGGGCAGGAGAGTCAATGTTTATTGGGAACAGACAGGAGACGGATGGACAGACACACTCGGATCAGCCATGAGCATTCTGAATGGTGCAGGCAAATGACCAACTGTTACCCCTACCCCGTGTGTTGTTCCCTCAATCCACCCTCGAGGCTATTACATGGTAGGGGACCACCCCATTCAATCAGACAGGATCGATACAATGAGACAGGAGGAGACCATTCTGTCACTCTAAGGAAATGCACAGCAATATAGAATGAAGTCATTCAGCTCGTTGAGTACATTACACAGCCCACCAGGAGGCCATTCAACCCGCCTGAACGGCTACCCAGGAGCAGGGAACATTGACTCTCCTGTCCAGCAAAGATCAGTCGCTAACAGGAAATAGAGAGTAGAGACAAATGTTTATTTTCAGGCTGCAAAGCTGTAACTGATGGAGTCCCTCAGAGATCACTGTGGGGTCATCAATGATCAACAATTTGTATCCAAGATCTGGAGGAAGGGGAGGGAATTGTTTGGAGGTCAATTAGCTCGTAATCCAAGATGGTTATTTAATGTGTCATCAAATGAAGGTCGTGAGTCTGCAATGTGTAACAGACAGGGAAGGTTAGTGAGCAAACCTTCAGCAAAATAGCATAAGGTAGGTTGTGTATTTTGGCATGAAGAATAAAACAGTGGTAAACAATGTAAATGCAGAGAGCTTGCAGAACTCTGTGATTCAGGCGGTTTCTATGTTCCTGGGACATGAATCATATGAAGTCAGTCTGCAGATGCAGCAAGTGATTTGGAAGGTAAGTGGAATGATGCTGTTTTTGGCAAAAGGTATCAGGGTTAATCGCAGGAATGTTTAACTCCATCGGTACGAGGGCATTGCTGAGACCACATTTGATACACTGTGTGCTGTTTTGATCCCCGAAACTAAAATGAAAGGATTTAATTCTTTTCGAAGATTTTCAAAGAGGTTTCCCTTTACTCATTCCTGGAATGCCGGCCTTTTGTTATCGGGGATTATCAGTTTTGATCTTAGCTGAGAAATAGAATTCAACCATCCATGACGTTCTGAAGAGTGTATCAACTGGATGCACATTATCTCTTGTCAGGGAGACTAAAGCTAGAGAATAAATTTTAAGAAAAAGATGCATTTATATTAACACACATACTATGAAGACACCTACCAATATTTACAAATTACACAGACACCTGTAAGCATGTCTTCAAATTATAAAGTGGGGACTTTTTTGCGATTGAAACAAATGCACTTCCATATAATCTATAATCGGGTTTTCCAGAGAATGTTCCAGAAGAGCACACCTGGTCCAGTTTGGTGTTCAGTTGACATTATCGTATGTTTCAACACAGAGAGGGAGAAAAATGTCCCCCGCCTGAGAAGCAGCAGCATATTGATCTCTCTCTCTTACGTTGTTCCATCCGATAGCAAAGTGTGAGACCATAAAATCCCTGTGTTATCTTTACCACTTGTGAAGGATTTCTGGTGAGAATTCACTAGAATCTCTCCACTGCCTGAAACAAAGGGAATTCAGCCAAATTCAACTGTTCCAGAGTGAAACCCCACTACCAGTAACTTGTGTGAGCAGAATAACTTCAAAGGCAGAATAACGTTTGGGGCACTCTATCATTTTACCATTTGTTATGAGTCCAACGTTCTGTGTCTCACACTTTTCTAGAAAATGACCTACTCTGAGACCTACATCATTGGTCACATCACAAAAATGGTTCCATTTAAGATTGGTGTAACCAGTGGAGGAGTGTGACTGGAAAAGGACGGAGTGACCTTCCAACATTGGTTGAAACACAAATGAGAAATTTTCAAAGGGCTGTTCAAGTGGAAATTCCCTTCCCCAGAAGTTTGTGGTGCTGGATGCTTGCATTTATTCAAAATTATATTTGGTGACATTTGACAGACAAGTGAATGCAGACAAATGGCATACAGACAGAAAAATGCTTTTGAGACTACATGCACATCACCCATGGAATTTGTGAGTGGTGAAGCGGTGACAAAGTGTCTAATAGCCCACTCCTGCTGCTCAGTCCTATGTCCCTATGTTCTATTCAGCTCCTCACAGCTCCTGATATTAGCAGATGGAGGCCACCTGCTCCAAATACCTGGTCCACCGGAACACAGGATGTCATCCTCAAGACTGTCACACACGGTTTGGTGTGGGTTGGAAAATGTTATTTGGAAAACTAGGCTGGTTTCGAAAGACAGCTCTGGTCTCTTTACAGAGTATCTCCTCTCTGCAACTTGTGCTTCATTTGTTGGTGATGTTGGAGACTCAGATTCACTGTGAATACAGCCCCCATACCTCACCCTGAGATGACTCACAAAATACTTTACTCTCTGTGACTGCAACATTCAATAACAGAACGTTCAGGAAAATTACAATTATTAACTTTATAATTACAGAATATGAGAATATAAGAAGCAAGATTAGGTGACTCGGATGATCAACCTATTGTATACCATCATGGCTGACTTACTGTTATCAATAACTGGTCTTTAATGTCCAATTCTTCACACCCTTTAGCACTCTGACAGGCCAAAAAATTCATGTACCACCTCTTTGAATACTTTCCGTGATGTAACTCCCCTCACTATCTAGCCCAGATAATTCCTGGCATTGATTACCCTCTATGAGAGGAAAACACTCCCAACACAGACACCATCATCTATTGATGTGAACAAGAGGTGAAGACAGGGGCTCAGGAAAGAGTGAATGGCCTTGATGACAAGGTAGCATTTTACTGTGGATGACATCAGGACCACCTACTTATTTGAGATTAATGGGAATTAGGTATACCCACCCCACTGGTTTGGGGTCTTTCAGAGCACAAAGAAAGATGTTTATGGTCGGTGACCGACAATCCTTTCAGTCCTGGGACATCTCTGCAGGAGATCCTCAGGGTAGCTGCCTGAAAACAAACACCTTCATAAGATCAGAAATGGGGATGATCACTGAAGACCACCCAATGTTCAGAACAATGTGCCACACCTCAGCTCCTGAAACAGTCTGTGTCCATGTGCAGTAAGACCTGGACAGCATTCAGGTTTGTGCTGTTAAAGTGTCGGTAACATTCATGTAACAGCAAGGCCAGACACTCAACATTTCCACAGTTAAATGAAGAGCTCAGTCAGCATCTCAGGCACATTAGAAACAGATATGTGGAAGCCATTCAGCCCATCGAAACTACTGAACAAAGAGAGGAATAGCCGATTCAATCCTCCTGCCTGTTCCACAGGAAGAGAAGAGGTCTGATTACCACATCAAGCTGTTAAACAGGAACAGGCAGGGCGAAGTCCGACCCATGAACCTGTTCCATGGGACATGGAGGAGGCCATTCAGCCCCTCGGGACACTTATACAGGAACAGGAGGGTGCCATTGATGCTCCAACCTGACAAATCAATGGAGTAGAGAATGCACTCTGAGACGGATCCACGATGTTCTTCATGGCTCCATTACCTGTGGGACACTTGAAACTTTAATATGGTTTGCTGCCAGTGAGGAAGGTAGCCAGATGCTTTGTCTGAAATCTCAGAGAGGCATCTTCCATCTCTGAGAAGACAGACCCATGTCCTCCATGGATGTCAGAAGCTGGTGGGAATAGTTAACTGTTTTAGAATGAAGGTATTGTGGCTGTTGTCGGGATTGTGGATAACATGACGTTTAATGCAGGATCACACCCTAAATGCACTGTATTAATGTGGGGAGAATTAATTCAAAGACTGACCCTCTGTCTCTCTCAATCAACAAATGGAGTCGGGGTGGGATGAGGGGAATGTCCTCGGAGGCTCTTAACCTATTGAGAATCACTTAACCTGAGTTAATAAAACCCATGGAATTTATCATCGTAGCAGTGCCTGTTTAGAACATCATGAGTGACTGTCCATCCCCCTTCAGGTTCAATACAATCATCTCTTATTCTCTCACTGAGCTTCACTCACTGCTCATGGTGCCATCATCCCAGGGATTTGTCTGGTGAAACTTGAGAGAAAGTCTATCCACAGTACCCCAAATACTGCCTCAACAACACTCTCAGGGATGATCGCAATAATCCTTTTCTCTCACTTAGACATCACCGTTTCTTTCCTGTGCCACAAAAAGCCATTCTTTCTCTATGCACTACGACTGAC
Organism: Chiloscyllium punctatum; assembly: GCF_047496795.1. NCBI lineage: Eukaryota > Metazoa > Chordata > Chondrichthyes > Orectolobiformes > Hemiscylliidae > Chiloscyllium > Chiloscyllium punctatum. The sequence continues at coordinate 45,208,990 of NC_092790.1, read as the reverse complement.
ATGGAATGTATAAGTTCCTTACATCTGTACGTCAGCATCAAGAAAGCCAACACCAGAGATGCGTATGGAGATGTGCATCACTCTCGGGGAGAATTTCAATGAGATTGAATACACCTAAAATAGGGAATGACACCGACCTGAATAGAAATGAGCTGTAGGAATACGGGAAACAGGCAGAGGAAGGGAGCTATCTTTACTTCTGTTCTTCTCTCACAGGATGTATGCAGCCCTAGTCACGGCAGCATGTTATGCCGATCTTGAACTGAATGTTTGGTTCAGCTGTTCCACAGGACAGTAAAGAGAAAAGCACATTCCTGTGGGATTGTAGTGTTACAACACAGGATACATTCTCCAGCTTAATGTAAAACCAACAACAGGGAAATGATTTATCCACTGCAGTAATCCATGATAATTCTAGAGTCCATAACTATTTGAAGTAAAAATTAACAACTTTATTTCTTAAAGCATAATAGGGAATAATAGATGAATGAATATTTACAGCTTCTTCCTCTAAGCAATATTTTATCTCTCCCCCCCCCCACTATATTAGTTCGATTAGACTCCTAATTAAGATTTACAAAACAAAACTTCTTATCTCAAAACCGAGAAGCTGTCGGTTCTTCTCCATATTCCGTTCTTCTTTTCTTCTTTGAGATTCTGCTTTTCCAAGTTACTAATCAATAAAGTTACCGAGAGGAAAACTATTTTTCAGGCAGTCTTTGCATGCTGGTAACTTGGCAGATCTCCTCTCAACTGTCAATTTCCCGCGGTCTTGTACCCCCAAACCATTGGACTGTGTCATTGGCTTTTAAGATTATCAATATACTAAATTCACACTTGATTGGAGGTGGGCACTTTGGGTTATAACTTAAACAGTTTGGCTGAATTTGTTTTTGTCTTGAGAAAATAAACTAATCGACCAAATGTTACATTAAATCTATTTTTCGACGACTTGGTGCTGTCAGATAGTTATTGCTGGCTTTTAATTCTGTTAAAGGTGCAGAACACCCACATGTTCCTCACAGAAGTCACACTGAAACCTGACTAGAGAAGAATGACCCATTGACTTCGCTTAAGGACATGGGGCAAACAGATGGGCTTAAATGGCAAATGAAAATTGTTGCTTTTAATTTCCCTCATGAGATTTCAACAGACTATTATTCTGTGGCTCTAGAGTATGAGTCTTGAACACCATAAACTGCCGTCCCGTATGTACAGAGAACAAGTTAAACATCCTCAGAGCAATTTTTTTTTGTGATGGACATATGGTTAGAAGGAACTTGAAACTGTTAAACAAAGGCACAAATTCTGATTTATTCAGAAGTTGCAATGAGACTGAGACGGGACTGGAGTATCATGACGGCGATATTGGACAGGATTCGTGCGTGGGGAGGAGATGGAGATGTAAATTTGTGAAGGACAAAATGGGTTATGGAGTTTGAGAACAGTCTAGTTCCTTCTTGCATATCAGTGAGTAATTTAGAAATAGTAGTTTGACACTGATTAATATAAGGAAAGGAGGTTTTGTTTGTAACTGAAGACATTGTCTTGCAATTTTCAAATTTTATATATCATGAGCAGAAATTCAGTTCAACCCAGTTTAGTAGACAAATATAATGACTTACCAGGTACACCAACTATAGCGAGGATGGGATAGTAACCACCTTGAATAATCCAAAGGATATCCTGGATCCGTGATGCTAATGATATCCAAGGCTGAGAAAGGTAGGAAAGACCCAAGGATAAACTCCTGACTGTTATTGTAATATTCCAGTCTAATATTCTCAGATTCTGATCCATTGTTGTACCATTCCAGTTTACTAATCTTTGATTCTGATCCACTATTAGAACATTTCAATCCAAGGTCCTCACATTCTGAACCATTATTCTAACGCTCCAGTCTAATGTTCTCAGATTCTGATCTCTACTCCCCCTCTCTCTCGAGCTGATGATCCGTGTTAGTGCTGTCAGTGATGCTCCAACTCATACTATGGGATAACACGCTGAAAAGAGCCCATTTATCATTCACTGATGGAAACGCTCCACTGGGATAATTAGGATCCACGGAGATTGACATTAATCACAGTCACTGCACAAATAGCTCCAGTTAACCCCTTTCAATTTAACATTGATTTTATTAAAATTCTAAAGAACGTATAAAATTTATACATTTGGCATGAGATATGTGGGAGTGACTGAGGAACGGAATATTGGAGATGGTAGATTGATTGCGTGCAATCATTCAATCTGCCTTGGATATGGTAATAATGACAAAGGATTGTCAGAACATAAACAAGTTTCTACGTTTATAAATGGAAACATACAATCTGTAACTACTGATCAGTGATTATAATGTCAGTAAAATATGGAGAGAACTTTTCTCGTCCAGAATCTGACAGGAAAATGTGCCTACGATAACATGAGTGATAACGGACAACTGACATGGATATGGTAACAGAGAATATGACGTGACACACAATTCAGATGAGTATTCGAGAATCAGAGAGGGCAGGTGAGGGTCATGCTGTTCATGTTATCGATGTCAATCAACTGTGATTATTTTCCATTGGATTTCAATTGCAGTGTGATTATGATATTGGGGACATGGCTGCTGAGACTGGAGTGAGGAAACATGATATTTCCCACTCATCACTAGTGAAACGTTACTCTTTGTAAATCATATGAAGATCAAATTTCAGGATACAGCTCCAATGAGGAATGAGGAGAGCCAATATTAACCATACAACCAGAAGATATTGGAGCAGAAATTTGGACATTAGGCCCCTTGAGCCTGCTTCACCATTCAATGATGGCTGTTTAGCTTCTCAACCCCATTCTCCCGCTTTCTACCTGTAATCCTTGATCCCCTTTACAGTCAAGAACCTATCTGTCTCACTCTTAAATGTACGCAATGATCTGGACTCGACAGCCCTCGGTGGCCTCTGTGGCAGTGAATTCCATAGATTCACCACTGTCTGGCTGGAGATGTTTCTCTTTATCTCTGTTTGAAAAGGTCTTCTCTTTACTCTGTCCCTTTGGGTACTCGTCTCTCCTACCATTGGATATCTCTTCCCAAAATCCACTCTGTCCCACGGCATGCAGTATTCTGTAAGTTTCAATTAGACCTCCTAACATCTTTCTGAACTCTATCAAATACAGACCCAGAGCCCTCAAATATTCTTCATATGTTAAGCTTTTCATTCCTGGCACCATTCTTGTGAATCTCGTCTGAAAACGCTCCAGGACCAGTACATCCTTCCTGAGATATGGGACCCAAAGCTGCGCACAATAATCCAAATGTAGCCTGACCAAAGCCTTGTAGAGCCTTAGAAGTACATCCCTGGTTTTATATTGAAGCCTTCTTGAAATAAATGCCATCATTGTATTTGCCTGCCTAACTACTGACAAACTGCAAATTTACCTTTCAAGACTCCTGGACTAGAACGCCCTAGTCTTTTTGCACTTCAGATTTCTGAATTTGCTTGCTATTTATAAAATAGTCTATGCCTCTATTCATCCTGGTAAAATGCTTTTCCACACTTTTCCACATTGTACTACATCTGCCACTTCTTTGTTCACTCTCTGAACCTGTGAAAATCCTTCAGCAGGTGAAAGTGAGGACCGCAGATGCTGGAGATCAGAGTCAAAAAGTGTGGTCATAGAAAAGTACAGCCTGGCAGGAAGCATCCGAGGAGCAGGAGATTTGACATTTCAGGCATAAAGCCTTCATCAGGAATGTGGGGTGGGCGGAAGGTGCCAGAGAGATAAATGGGAGGGGCTGGTGCTGGGAGGAAGGTCGCTTGGAAGGTGACAGCTAGATGAAGGTGGGTTGTGATAGTGATAGTTCAGAGTGGAAGGTGGAGTGGCTAGATGGGAAGGAAGACGGACAGGTAGGACAGTTCAAGAGGGCGGTTCTGAGTTGGAGGGTTTGATCTGGGATAAGGTGGAGGGGAGATGAGGAAACTGGTAAGATTGTCCTTGATACCGTGTGTTGGAAGGGTCCCAAGGCAGAAGATGATGCGTTCTTCCTTCAGACGTCAGGTGGCTAGAATTTGACAGTGGATGAGGCCACAAACCTGCAAAGCCTTGGCGGAATCGGAGGGGGAGTTGAAGTATTTAGCCACAGGTCAGGGGGGTTGTTGGGTGTGTGTGTCTGAGAGTGTTCCCTGAACTGTTCTGCAAGTTGACGTCTTGTCTCGCCAATGTAGTGGAGACCAGGAGCAATGGACACACTAGAAGAGGTATTTGGATGCACAGGATGCTATCTGGCTGATGTGGAAGGATCCTTTGGGGCCTTGGGTGGAGGTGAGGAGGGAGGTGTTGGCACAGGTTTCATACCTGTTGTAGTGGCAAGGGAAAGTGCTGGGAGTGGAAGGTGGCTTGTTGGGGTTGCGTGGACCTGATGAGGGAGCTGTGAGGGAATGGTCTCAGCAGTATGATGATAGGGGTAGGGAGGGAAGTATATCTCTGGTGGTGGGGTCTGACTGTTGGTGGCAGAAATGGCGGAGGATGATGCGTTGTATACTGAGGTTGGTGGGATGGAAGGCATGCACCAGAGAGGTTCTAACTTGTTGTAGTTGGAAGGGTGAAGCTCAAGGCCGGAGTTTTGGGCAGTTGAGGAGATGCGCCAGAGCACCCTCCTGCAGCCAAACCACCTCTTCAATGCTACCTGTCCCTATATCTATCTTTGCACAGTTTGAAAGCTTAACCCAAATGCCCTCAGTTCCATCATATAGATAATGAATGCACAAAGTGAAAAGTTGTGGTCCCAAAACTGAGTCTTGTGGAACACCACTTGTCACTGGCTGCCATCCTGAGAAAGACACTTTAATCCACACTCTCTGTTTTCTGTCAGACAGCCAAACTTCAACTTCCACCTTGCCTCGAACACCATGGACGCATATCTTTCTCAATAGCCTCATGCATGACACCTTGTCAAAGGATTCTTGAGGTGCAGATGGATAACATCTATTGGTTCTCCTTCATCAAATCTGCACATTACTCCCTCAATGTATTCTAGCAGGTTTGTCAGGCATGACCTCCCCTTGATGAAACCATGCTGACTCTGTCCTATTTTACCAAAGACCTCCAAGTATTCAGAAATCCCATTCTTCACGATTAATTCCATGATGTTACCCACAACCAAGTCTGCAAATCAGTCTGCAGTTTTCCATCTTCTGCCTAACTCCCTTATTAAACCGGGTGTCATGTTAGCAATTATACAGCCACTTGGCCCTTTCCTGATTTTAGTCATTCCTGAAAGATTACCACTTTCGCTTGTACTAACGCTTCAGCGATCTCCCTTACAAGGCTGGGGTGTAATCCATCTGGTCCAGGTGAGTTATCCACATTCAGGCCATTCCGTTTTCTAACATGTTCTTCTTGGTGATGGCCACTGTATTTAGGACTTCCCTCTCACTCTCTTCAATTCTTGGGTAATTACTCGTGTATTCCACCGTGAAGACTGATGCAAAATTCCTCAGCCATGCCTTTGCTTCCCACTACTGTCTCTCCAGCATCATTTCCCAGTGGTCCATATTCACATTTATGTCTCTTTTGCATTTTATATATCTAAAGAATCTCTTACAGTTTCCTTTATATTACTGGTTAGCTTACCCCCATACTTAATCTTCTCCCTCCTTATTTATTTTTTCTTGTCTTCTGTTGGCCTCAATTCTCCAGTTCCCCACTGCCCTTCACTCTGCTTCCTCTTTTGCTTATATGCAATCCCTGACTTCCCTTGTTAGCCCTGGTTGCCTCATCCTCCCTGTACCATACCTCTATTACTCAGCACGCATCTCTGCAGTGTCTTTTAAATTATCATGGAATCTCCAGCCATTGCTGTTACCCTGTCTTTCCGGCTAGACGCCTGTCCAGGTCAATTCTACCCAGCTTCTCCCTTATGCCTCTCCAGTTGCCTTTATTCAGCTGAAATACTGTTATCTCTGATTCTATCTTCTCTCTCAAATTTCAGAATAAATTCAACCATGTTCTGATCACTGCTTCTGAAGTTTTCCTTCACCTTAAGCTCCCTTGTCTAGCCTGCGTCATTAAATCCAGTGTCATCTGTTCCCGAGTGGGCTCCACCACATGATGCTCCAAAAAGCCATCCCGTAGATATTCCTCAAATTCCTTTTCTTGCGATTCACTACCAAACTGGTTTCCCATTCCACTTGCATATTGAAATCCCCCATGATCCCTGTAACGATGTCTTTCCTACAGATCTTTTCTATCTCCTGGTTTATCTTGTACCCCAGCTCCTGACTACTCTTTGGAGGCCTGTGCAAGTCTCCAACTGTGGTTGTCTTACCTTTGTGATTCCTCAATTCTACCATGCAGATTCCACACTATCTGACCTTACTTTCTTTCTTATTGTTGATTAAATTTCATTTCTTATTAATAATGTAAATCCACTGTCTCGATCTTTTCGATACGATATATGTCCTTGAATATCCTGATCCCCTTGCAGCCACTTCTCTGTAATGCCCATTGCGTCATACCTACCAATTTCAATCTATGCCACAAGCTTGTATGCCCTATTCCTTATACTGCTCGCATTCAGATATAACCCTTCAATCTTGTGTTAACGTTCCCTCTTCTATTGCCATTTGTTTGTTCAGTGTGATTGAAGTTTGATTGCTTACACTTCCCATACACTCTGTTCTATTTGCGTCTATGCTGAAGATTTTAATAACCTCTCTTGAGCTCTGTGCTCATACCTCCTCTTTTCTTATTAAACCCTTTCAGGAAACCCCTAACCCGCACGCGCACACACACACACTCCTAATCAGTTTAAAGCTCTGTCGACATCCTTGGTTAGGATTCACTTGGACTCTGGTCCCAGCACGGTTCATACGAAGACTGTCCCATCAGAACAGGTTATTTCTTCCTCAGTAATAAAATGTGTTTAAAGTTTGTGAGAAGATTTGTAGCTCGGGTGCTCATTGTTGTATTTCTGTTCGCCGAGCTGGGAATGTGTGTTGCAGACGTTTCATCGCCTCTCCAGGTGACATTCTCAGTGCTTTGGAGCCTCCTGTGAAGCGCTTCTGTGATGTTTCCTTCGGCATTTATAGTGGTTTGAATCTGTCGCTTCCGGTTGTCAGTTCCAGCTGTCCATTGCAGTGGTCGGTATATTGGGTCCAGGTCGATGTGCTTATTGATTGAATCTGTGGATGAGTGCCATGCCTCTTGGAATTCCCTGGCTGCTCTCTGTTTGGTTTGTCCTATAATAGTAGTGTTGTCCCAGTCGAATTCATGTTGCTTGTCATCTGTGTGTGTGGCTACTCAGGACAGCTGGTCGTGTCGTTTCATGGCTAGTTGGTGTTCATGGATGCGGATCGTTAGCTGTCTTCCTCTTTGTCCTACGTAGTGTTTTGTGCAGTCTTTGCATGGGGTTTTGTACACTACATTGGTTTTGCTCATGCTGGCTATCGGGTCCTTCGTTCTGGTGAGTTGTTGTCTGAGAGTGGCTGTTGGTTTGTGTGCTGTTATGAGTCCGAGTGTTCGCAGTAGTCTGGCTGTCAGTTCGGAAATGCTCTTGATGTATGGTAGTGTGGCTAGTCCTTTGGGTCGTGACATGTCGTCGTTCCATTGTCTTTCCCTTAGACATCTATTGATGAAATTGCGGGGGCATCCGTTTTTGGCGAATACCTTGTATAAGTGTTCCTCTTCCTCTTTTTCCAGTTCTGGTGTACTGCAGTGTGTCTGGCCCTTTTGAATAGTGTCTTGATGCAACTTATTTTGTGTGTGTTGGGGTGGTTGCTTTCGTAGTTCAGGACTTGGTCTGTGTGTGTGTCTTTCCTGTAAACCTTTGTGGTGAATTCTCCATTTGATGTTCTCTGTACCATCACGTCTAGGAATGGGAGTTGGTTGCCCTTTTCTTCCTCTCTAGTGAATCGGATTCCTGAGAGTGTGGCGTTAATGATCCAGTGCAATTTCAACAACAGATGCCTAGGGGAAAGACAACGGAACGAGGACATTCCGCAACCCAAAGGACTAGCCACACTACCATACATAAAAAACATTTCTGAACTGACAGCCAGACTACTGCGACCACTAGGACTCATAACAGCACACAAACCAACAGGCACTCTCAGACAACTGACCAGGACGAAGGACCCGATACCCAGCATGAGCAAAACCAATGTAGTGTACAAAACCCCATGGAAAGACTGCACAAAACACTACATAGGACAAACAGGAAGACAGCTAACGATCCGCATCCATGAACACCAACTCGCCACGAAACGACACGACCAGCTGTCCTTAGTGGCCACATACGCAGATAACAAGCAACATGAATTCGACTGGGAGAACACGACTATTATAGGTCAAGCCAAACAGAGAACAGCCAGCGAATTCCTAGAGGAATGGCACTCATCCACAGATTCAAACAATAAGCACATCGACCTGGACCCAACATACCGACCACTGCAATGGACAGCTGGAACTGACAACCGGAAGCGGCAGATTCAAACCACTATAAATGCCAGAGGAAAGATCACAGACGCGCTTCACAGGATGCTCCCAAGCACTGAGGATATCACTGAGACAGGGGACAAAACGTCTGCAACATAAATTCCCAGCTTGGCGAACAGAACCACAACAATAAAATGTGTTTATTCAACACAAAATACTGGGACAAAAAACAAGCGTTTCAGCACATACCAAAACATGAAAAATACAAAGAGACAAGTCTGTTAAAATTCACTTACGATGTGGAGCTATATGAATTGAAATGTGAATTACAAAACCACGGACGAGGTATTCAAGCTTTATTGGTCATTATCTGACCCACAGCTGAGGTACTGATTTCCCCCCAGTCAGTGATCCACCTCACTGAGACTCTCTCGCCCTGTCTCACACATTGTCTCGTTGGCCCAGAATTCTTAAATTAATTCACCTTCTCCCTGGAACCAATCTATTGTTATTTTGGAACTTGTTCAGCGTCAGCAACCCGGCTCTGTGAAATTCTTGGCGATAAATGATCTGGGATGACAGCATAGTGCTCACAGGGTACGGCACCAGACAAAGGGCTTGCAGTCTGTGGGAATTTCTAAATAAAATTTCTGTATGTTTGTCCTCATGCTGTCTTCTGATCTAACTTCATACTCGTCTGACACCCCTTGCTCTCACTCACTCTGTCGCTCCATTTTCCCTCCATTCCTTTTATCTCTCTTCACTTCCTTTTTCTCTGTTAATTTTTCTCTCTCTCACGCACACACAGTTCACTCTGTTTTCAAATTGTGATGTTGGAGAGCTCATCGTTGTACAATTGGCTAAACGGCTTCGTTCAGTGCTCTACTAATTCTGAAGCTCTCTGAACCACTATGAAGACTTTAGCACAATAAAGACATCAGGTGCCTGGAGAGACAAGCTGGTTCTGCGAAGGACACAGTGCAGAATCATCCTTTATCTCTTCCTGTTGCCTGTTGTGCAGTGGCCTTGAAATATCTGTTCAAACAAAATAGATTGAAATTCGTGCAGGCGGGAGGACGATCACCAGATGATTTTGCTGTCAGGATTTAACAAGCAGATCCCACATACAAAATTTTGATTTCCCCATAAAAAAAACAAAATGTGGATTTGCCTGATAGCAGCTCCTCCCAATTGAGACGGCCTAGCTCTGCCTGATGCTCACGTAATTTGCCTTCCGCCAATTCAGTAGCTTCACACAATGTCCTGACTTATCCATGTTCGTAACTATCTTAAATCTGAAGGAGCTGTTACCACTGTTTCTAAAATTATGTCCCACTGAAAGGTCAGTCACCTGGCCAGGCTCATTAGCCGATACGAGGTCCAGTATGGCGCTTCCTCTGGTTGGACAATCCACAAACTGTTGCAGTTAATAAATTCTGCCCCGTCGAAGCCTCTTGCTCCAAGGGACTCCTAGTCATTACTGGAGATATTAAAGTCACTTACTATGACCACTCTGTTTTTAATACACCTTTCCTTAACCGACGTACATTTCTGTTCCTCAATCCCTCCGTGGCTGTTGGAGGGATTATAGCAACGCAGTGCTTGCAGCCATCTTATTTTTGAGCTTTAACCATATTGCTGCAGTGGATGATCCCTCCTGTATGTCCTCTTCAAGTACAGATGGAGCATTCTCCCGATTATTAAAACACCACGTCCACCTCTTTTACCTTTCTCTCCATCTCGCATAAAACAATGCAACCCTGGAATGTTAAATGGCCAGTCCTTTCCCTCTCTCAACCAAGTCTCTGTAAAGCTGCAACATTATAGTCCAATGCACGGATTCAGGCTGTCGGTTCATCGGTCTTAACCATAATAATTCTTCCATTGAAATAAAAACACTTCAGCCCAACTCCATCAGATCCTGACCTGATATTTGGTTTGTGTTTCCCTGATGTAAATTCTCGTTGTCTATTCTCTGGTATTAGGAGATTAGAAAAGACTGTCAGTAAAGCAGAAAATATTGCAAACAGACAATTTCTGTTTCCTCCATTGTCCCTTCTATATGAACATTTCATCACACACTGTCCAATTCCAATAAACTACTGGATAATTATTATGCTTCAAACAACAGTCTCCAACCTCTCAATGCACATTCTTCAACTCTCTCTGGACCCATTGGATTGACAGTTTTCTGTTCCCTCTCTCAACCAAATCTCTGTAATAGTTATATCATAGTTATATATACTCATTCAAACTCCAAACTCCAAGCTCATCTGTCTTGCCTGTCATACTGCTCATATTAAAATCAGCATACTTCCGACTGCCAGTCCCATTGTGTTCACTCCACACTGCCAGTTTGTTGTTGGTCTTAGCTGTACTGGGATTAGTCGCCACCTACTCTTCAGTCATGTGCTTGTGGACGTACTGCTCTGGCTCCCCCCCTACCACCACCACCCCCACACTAGTTTAAACCCTCCTGAGTGACAATAACAAACCTGCCTGCCAGGAGATTGCTGCCAGTTCACGTCCATCCCGTCCTTCTTGTGTATTTCATACTGACCCAGGATTCCCAATGACCCACATATCGGAGATTGCTGCCAGTTCAGATGCATCCAGTCCTTCCTGTCTATATCCTACTGATCCGGGAATCCCAATGATCCACATATTGCAAGTGCTGCCTACCCTACCAGCTCTTTGGCCATGTTTTTAACTATACTGCCTTCCTATTCCTAACTTCACTGGCACGTGGCATAATCTATTCTCTCCAACATTCAAAAATCCTTTCAGCATAACTCCGGCACGATCTTTACTTTGAAATGGATAGACTTGACAATAAAAACTTAGTGTGATCTCATTAACTATGAAAGTGGAGCCCAACGAATCAGTCGCAATGACCATAGGATCTGATATTTACACCTTCACCAAACCTGTGTGACAAGGTATACATATGGAGTATCTATTTGTAGATGGACGTGGATAAACAGAAATTAGTCTAAAAGACCTGAAAATGTCATAACAGATGGCTGTCATTCAGCCTGTTTGCTTTGCTGTTCAATTGGATTTTAGCTATTCTGTTCCTTTTTTAATGGCTGGGGCTTTACCCCAGATCCCTAGCGTGTCAGAAAGTGCCCAGTGTCTTTGTGCGCCCCTTGCATAGGGAGCATCCAGTGCCAGGCGATGGGGTTTGGGGAACCCCGGGATGGCTCGGTGAAAGGCTGCATGCAATAACGGATGGACTCAGGGCTCGAGAGAGACGGAGTAGGTAATCAGAGACATGCACTCACATCAGTAGCTGGGCAAGATTCCCATGTACTCGGGGAGCCCGAGCACCAGTGCCACTTTTACAATAAACCCGTCATATTTGCATCAATTCTCCATCAAATACAAGTAAATATACTGCAGATGGCAGAAACCTGAAACAAACATAGAAACATACTGTGAAGAGAGAAAAGGTTTAATTCTCCCAATGCAGACACGGGGAGATTGTAAATAAACTCCACAAAAACAATGTCCAGAGATTGGAATTATTCTTATTTGAATGAAAATAGTCTTATCAGTGATAGGTAACATGGTTTTGTGCAGAGAAGGTCATGTCTTACCAAATCAATAGATTTCTTTGAGGAAGTGACAAAGTTGATTGACGAAGGAGGCAATGTAGATGTCATGTTGTGGTCTTCAGGAAGGCGTTTGGTATGTTTCCCCATGGTCGAGGTATGTCGAAAGTGAGGTCACATGATGCACGAGCTGGTGGATAAAGAACTGGCTGGGCAACAGGAGGCAGAGAATAGTAAGGGGAGGGAGTTTCTCAAAATGGAGAACTGTGACCAGTGGTTTATTTTAAGATGTATCTGGAAAGAAACATGAATGGGCTGGGAACAAAGGGATAGAGATCCTTAGAAAATAGGCGACAGGGTTAGATAGAGGATTTGGATCGGCGCAGGCTCGGACCACCGAATGGCCTGTTTCTGTGCTGGAATGTTCTTTGTTATAAGATTAGCAATGACCCATCAGACCCCAGTAATGGTCTCCTCCAACCTCTTCCCTCAGACTAAAAGGTACAAAACCTTGAAATCACTGAGCAGCTGGTTCAGGAACAGTTTCTTCCTGACTGTTATTAGACTGATGAGTGGACTCCCTATTCTCAGATAATGCTGATCTTGTTCCTGCTGATCTCGCCTCGCACACGCCCTGTGCATCGTAACCTGCATGGCTCTCAAACATATTTTAGAGCCATTGTTCTGTACATCATTGTTTACTATGCTTTGTCTGCATTTCTTGGTAAAGGTCAAAGTAAATCCTCACCTCCCTTCCCCCAGTTACTACAGTGCTCACTTCCACCTGTCTCTGGCCCACAGCCCCAGAACCTCCCATTCACCACCCCCAGCACACTGTGACCCCATCCCCACTCCCTGTGTGCTTTGTATCTCACTATTTCTCTCACACTGTCTGTTTCCTTGTATTTTCCTTTTATCTGTCTTCTGTTTCTTTCCCATAACTTACTGTCTCCCCTTCTCCCTGTTCTTGTGAATGTCTGTTTCTTATTTTGTTTCCTTTCTCTGTTTTACTGACTGTCCTTCTGTTTGCCTCGCTGTGTTCTCTCTCTCCTTCTACGTGTCCATCTCTTTCTCTCTCGTTGTGATGGTGATGGCTTCTCTATTCTTTTGAAGCATGTGATGGCTCTTTGGTTGGATGTTGGCAATACAATAAATTCAATTATGTTTTGGTATCTTAAACATAATTTAAATTTATTGGTTAAATTTCAATTGTTGTCAAAACAGCAACCAGAATGTAGATATCCATTTAACAACCAATTGTTACATCTAAATATTTTGGAACTGCCTTCTCCCAGTGCTCTGCATACTGGCAACTGAAAGCATTCTATTCACGTGCATAATAGTGTGACGGTAACTGCTCTTCCCAGGACCATAAGAAACTAGAGACGGTTTTGTGCACAGCCCATACTATCATGGAGGACAACCTTCCATCCATTTATACTTCTTATTGTCAGCGAATGGCTGGCAACATCAAATATCTCTCCCAAACTGGTAATGATCTCCCACAACCTCTTCCAAAAGGGAGAAAGTACAGAGACTTGAAAACATGGACCAGTATGCTCAGGAACACCTTCTTCCCCACCCTAATTACACTGGCGAATTGACATCTCTAACTTTTCAAATAATATTAATCTTGCTAAATTCGATCTTGAATCGCACTGCTCCTGTGTTGCTGTCACCTTGTGTGCCTCACTCTGTGTAAGTGCCCTGTGAGGCTCAAGGTCTTCTCAAGGGCAATCAAAAAAGTGAACTAATACTGGCCCACCCAGCGATACCTATATCCCATTAATAAATATAAGAACATGACGACACTCAGGGAACAAAGACCGGTGGGATCAAATCGCTTTAAACATGATCTTAGATAGATAGAGATTGCCCTCGGTATCTGAAAGTAGAGTGTTCTGACAAAGCCTTTCATAAGCTGATATGGCATAAAGTGAGGGATCATTAATTTATGTGGGGAAAATTTACGTTTCTTGTTAAAAGTGAAAATCCTCTTCGGATTTCTTTTGATTAGTGAAAACAGGACGTAATGGAGGTTTTTCGGAAAGGGAAATGGCAAAATGCGAATTTTTTAAAAGCGGGGGATACGTGTAGCAGCATGGGCGTGATATTCAGGAAGATGGGAAAAGTTAAAAATAAATAAGGTGGATCTCACATTTTATTTCCACCCCAGCTGATCATCATTCCCTTTGTTTGCTCTTTGTCTTCTATCTCTCTCTTTCTCTATCGATTCAACTCACTCCTCCTGCCCTTCAAAGCTGACTTCCCTGTCACCAGCATTGTTCACACTATTTTCCAGCTGCTTTTAGTTCAGAAAAGCTTCCCAGAACTTTCTGATCTTTTCCTTGCATTATTTATGCAATTTCAGATCTCCAGCATCTTTCAAATTTGTTTTACCTTCAAATTTTTTATTCCATGGGAAGTCGGCATCTCTGCCCAGGGCAACATTTGTTAAGCATCACTAATTGTCCTGACTCTGACGACATTCCACAAGCCAATAGAAAGTCAAGCACATTGATATGGGTCTGAAGTCACACTTAACCCAGATGGGTAGTAACATTAGATTTCTTTACCGAAGGTCATCAGTGAAACAGGAAGATGTTCAGACAAAATGTGGTTTTATAGTTGTTTTTCGTGAAATTCACTTTTATTCCAATTCTTATTATTTTTATTTAGTTCTGCCATCAGCTGTGGTAGGACTTGAAACAAATCGCTTGAAACAATGTCTTTCGTTTAATAAGCTTTGCTCCTGAATTACATCCAGCGACATTCCTACTCTGATACATTGTCCTAATCATGAAGTAACGATCGGGACAAGAACAATTTTGTGATTGAAATACTTGTAACTGGAAAAGTGGCCAGAAGAGAGCTTGAAACATAAAGTCTGAATTTTACCAACGAGCAGACAATGGTTTGTTCAGCCACAGCACTGACGCAGAGATGAAGACTGGGGATATTATGACCTGGTAGTGGACAGGGTTCGTGACAGAGAGAACAAGATACATAAATCAGTTCAGGGCAATAAGAGATCTCGAGGTTGTGCACAGTTTTGTTCTCAGATGTTTGTAAGGGAGTGGTCTGCAATTCAGATGAATGGAAACTGCAATTGAAATTGAAGATAAAAGTTTTTTTCATTGGCAAATATAGATAATAGAAATTGCAATGAAGTTCAAAATTGTTTATGGGCTTAATGAATGGACAGAGGTAGAGAACACCAACAATAGCGAGAATAGGTTATGATTTGGAGATGCCGCTGTTAGACCGGGGTGTACAAAGTTAAAAATCACACAACACCAGGTTATAGTCCAACAGGTTTAATTGGAAGCGCACTAGATTTTGGAGCGTCGCTCCTCCACCAGGAGTAACACACTCTCCACTCCGCCCAATCAGCACCACTAATATCCGATAAGGTAAACATTTCCGACAGAGGGAAATGTTGTAAAGACCCAAGGAAAGCCTCCTCTCCATTTGTGTAATTATCCAGTCCATTATTCGCAGATTCAGATCTGTCCTCTCCACGTCTCTCCAGCTGCTGATCTCTGTTACTGTTGAAGCTGATGCATTGGCTCCTCGGCTGGGACAGCGCACTGAGTGAAGCCCCTCACCAATAGGGCACAGTTACAATGCATGGAGACTGACATCAATCGCGGTCACTGAGCAAACAGGTCTAGCTTTCAATACAGCACATTCAGTTCACAATATAACTGGACTGGACTGGACTGGATTCTGACATTGCTGGCTATTGGTCACATCTCCCATCGCCAATTCCTCGAGTGAAGTCAGTTGTGAGGGAGAATGATGGAAGTTTTCTGATCGCAGGCTAGAATACTCTGCCTTGATGTACGTTTGCAATGCTGTCGTCATCGTACCCGGAATCTCTGCCCCTCCACAAAATAAAGAAACACAGTCAGGATGTTGTTACTGTGCTGATCTCTCCTTCACGGGAACAAACCCCAGCCAACAGACTGTCACTGGGCACAATTGCCCTGAACATAGATAGGAAGTGTGGACTTCTCTGAATGGTCCTCTCACTGCTCTAATAAAGAAACGTTGGACCTTCCATATAGAATATGCTTCAGTAATTAATTTATACAAATTGACAAACATCTTAATGCAGTTTTATTTGCTGTAAAGCAATAATTTTTCACCTTTTTTCCCCTCAGCCCAAAACCAAAAGTGAACTTATTCATTAAGACTTATGAATTAATAAGTCAGACTTACTGAGTAGATCGGGCGGAATGGGGATAGTGGCTGTGGAGACTGCATGGGGAGTACAATGATATTCCCCAGTCATCATCACTCTTAACGTCAGATAGAATTAAATATAGTTCACAACAAGGAACGAGCCAACCCTTGGGATATGTAATGCTCAATGACAATGTGAAGTGAACCGGATAATTGTAAATGTGATAAAGTGAACTATATTATATATACACACCATTTCATCATTGGGAATACAGATTGAGTAGTGTCACCGCATCTGAAGCATTAACTTTGATGTCTCTTCACAGATACGGCTAGACCTGCTGAGCTTTCCCTCCAACGTCTGTTTTTGTTTGAGATTGATCATGTTGTTCATATCTGGCAGGATGCTTACAATTAAAAGCAGATGCTAATAACAAACTGTACAGGGGTGTGGTGACAATACAAGAGAATGACAGTAGAAATATCGCTCATTCCAAACTGGAAAAGACATCGGGCTGAGTTTTCACCACCTTTGCTGTAATAATTCTATGTTATGCATTGAAAGCTTTTGGAGATTGGGGAGACAAGCTTGTTCAATGAAGGACACAAGTGTTCCATCATCAAAAATCTATTGCTATTATTTCATGAAGTTCAGCTGCCTCTAAAATGTATTGTCAAATAAAATAGATTTCCTGAGATTTACAAGATGTTGAGATTTTCTTTTTACTTTCGATCTTAAAGAAGAGACAGATTTCGGCTGTAATTCAGGTATCACAGACACACCAACAGTAATAGAAACATGAAAGTACCACATTGTCCAAACATTACCAAGGTCAACATGTAGACCTGTCAAGAAACATGCAATAACGTGATAATGGAAACATGAAATGCAAACAGAAAATGCTGGATAAACAAAAAACGTGAGGATGTGTCTGCAGAGAGCAGCAGAATTAACATACGTAATATGATGTGACGCTGTTCTGAAAAGTCCTATTAGAATCAAAGGTTAATTTTTTGCATCTCTGTTAAGATGTTGCCAGATTTACTGAATTGGCCATGCTAAATTGACCGTAGTGTTAGGTTAGGGGTAGATGTAGATGTAGGGGTATGGGTGGGTTACGCTTCGGCGGGGCGGTGTGGACTTGTTGGGCCGAATGGCCTGTTTCCACACTGTAAGTAATCTAATCTAATCTAATCTAAATGGGAATGTGTCATACCTCCGGCAGGGGAAAGTGAAGTGGACCTGTGGTGGGAGTGAATAAAGAGTAGACCAGTGTATCCTGAAGGGAATAATCCCTCTAGAAGGTGGACAAGGGAGGAGAGGTGAATTTGTGCAGGTCGGGCATCTCGCTGAAGGTGGGGGAAATGTGGGCTGATGATCCTCTGCATGTGAATGCGGCTGGGATAGTAGGCAAGTGCAAGGGAAACTCTGTTGCGAGAGGGAAGGGGAGGGGAAGGCTAGAAGTGCAGGAGATGGATCAGACTCAGTTGAGGACCCTGTTGACAACAGTGATGGGGAATCCCTTGATTGAGGAACAAGGTGGACATTTGAAAGGCTTCCTTATTGAATTTAGTATCAGCAGAAGCAATGCGGTGGAGGCGGAGGAACTGGGGGAATGGAATTGACTCTATGCAGGAAACCAGGTGTGAGGATGTATACTCCAGGAACCTGTGGGAGTCGGTGGGTTAATACTGGATATCAGTTGCCTGGCTATCCCCAGAAATGGAAGCAAAAATGTTGAGGAAAGGAAGTAAGGAGCCAGAGATCGACCAGGTGAAAGTGATGGAGAGTTTCAAATTCCAAGTGAAATCGGTGAACTTTTCCAATTCCGGACAAGAGAGAGATGCAGCAGCGATGATATCATCTGTGTATCGGACAAAGATTTGTGGATGGGTGCCGGAGTAGAACTGGAACAGGGAATGGTCGATGTCCCCCAAGAAGAAACAGGCATAATGGGGCCCAAGTGTGTATCCGTGCACTTCCACCGTGTGGCAGGAGCAGGCTGAAGCAATGGGTCTGCCTGGGCTGTTCTGTTTGTGAACTTTTGAGAGGAGATAGAAGCGAGCTCTGCTATCAGAGGATTATCAGCTCGGGGGCAGTTAGGGGCGTGGGGCGAGTGGGGCAGAAATCTCCAATGAAATGTGGTCAGTTATCATAGTTGATACAATTGCCTGATGTGCCATGGTAGGGTCATGGTCTAGGGGGAGATTAGAGGCAGTACCTGAGAGTGGGCGTTCAACCTTTGCAATGTCGAGGTCAGTCCACCAGACTATAGCAGCACCACCCTTGTCAGCACAGGCTGAATAACACAGTCAGAGTTGGACCTAAGCACATGGAGTATAGGCTGTTCGGACATTGATAGTATGGATTTAGTGAGGCAAGTGCAGAGAAATTACGACAACCAATGTCAAGTTGAGATTTATCAACGAACCGATTTAGTTCAGATAAAGGCCAGAGGGAGGAGTCCAGGTGGAGGGAGAGTGTTGGAGCTGGGTAACGGCGTATTTGGAACAGGGAGAGGAATATTGCTGAAAGAAATGGGCACTGAGGCGATCGCAGCGGAAGAGCTCAACTAAATGTCATGCCTAAAATTCCTTAAAGTGGGGGCACAGAGAGGTAATGTTCAGATATTTGCTGAGTACAGAACATTCAGCATCAGAGAGTGGAAGTTAAGGAGGGACGGTGAATAAACGATAGGAGGTGGAGCTGGGGGAGGGCATGGAGTCAGTGGGCAGGTATGAGAGGGGAGGAAGGTTCCAGAAGGTCAAGGGCATCTCTCCCTTGTTGCAAATTGTGTGCCCAGTGCATCTGTTTAGCATGACGAATGAGCCGGTGAATAAATTAGAATTGTAGAGTGGTGCAGTCTTTAGACAATATAATGCGATTCTGCTGGACAGAGAAAACGTTGATCTCAGTGGTACTGATATCGCACGATCAGACCTCAGAAAGTAAATGATTGAATATAATTGGGAAGGTATACTTATTGTAACATCCTGATTTCAATGGAGTGACGCTCAAGCAGCAAGGTCTTATTTTTTTCGGACACTTTAGACCAAACTTTAAAATATAATATGTCTTGATGTTATTAACAAGAAAAAAATATCCATGGTTTCGGACGGCACTAGCAAGGGCAGAATTTATTTGTCATTCCCAAAAGCTCTGGGGAAAGTGTCATTGTTCAGTGAGGAAATTACCAGCGCAGAATTTCCTGCGATTCCCAGTGACCCACAGTTTACTCAGGATCTCTGATGTCACGTGAGTCAAATACTACTTTGATGCAATGCAAGTTACTCTGATCTCACCTCAACTGACACTGGAAGATCAGGAAAATGAATAAAGAATAAAAGGCCAGTACACAGCATGTTAGAACAATGTGCTCACTCTACTCACAATGTTTAAGGTAAAACTGATGCATGGATTTCTGACTGTGAGGAGAGGTTTGTCCTATTTGTGATGAGGCTGTTTGGTTAAGCGCTGTGACAGAGAGACAGAAAGACACTCAACTCTGTACCATGGGGAACAAAACCATCCTGTTCACGGTGCATCAGATATTGACAGAAACAACTATTGCCAGTTCCTATTGGACATTGATCATCGCAATCTCATCATTCACTGATGCTCAATAGCAGCCCAGAAGCCAGCGGCTCCCATCATCCCAGTTGGAAAGCAAAATGGGGAAGGAATGGCCAGAGAAAGTGGGAGTAACTGGGGAATTGGTGTATCTTACAGGTGAGTGGCAGAAGAAGAGTGTGAAGGGAGATCATCAGTGGAAGAGAATGTAGCAGCAGAAGGGGTAGTGCAAGGGAGGTAGGAGTGTAAGAAAAGAGTAGGATGGAGGAGGAAGAAAGGCAGATGAAGTTTTAGTGACAGGGAAAAGCTTGCTTTTGAGGAAATGAGATTGGATGAGAAAACATCACTGTACAAGAAAATCGGGATCTGGATTCCATTCAAAATTAAGAAAGGATTTCTTGTACTTTCTCTTCTATCACTTGATTCTTGTTCAGGTTGTACATGTACTATATATTTCTATATCTCCATCAAGTACAGACGACATGTTTCTTTCTCCCCTACGGTGGTGTTTCAATATTTTTGATTTTTTTACAGTATATATTTGCTTCCAATGGATATGAGAATATGATTTGATCTTCTGCAGTTTGCCCATAATATAGAATTTATTGGAATATTTATCCTCATCACACTCGCTGATTAAAACAAACAATAAATGAGTGCATGTTCATCCTGCAGATGAAAAATTTCTTCAGCTCTGGCTATTGCAGGGAATGTTACAAAGAACAGTGCCACGCCAAATGCTAACGTTCTACCGCAAAATGCCAAATCCTAGTTTATCCTAAAGTATTTACAATGTTTATAAACAAAACATGCAGAGGGGCGGAGTGTAAAAGGTGAATTCAACTCTGTGTCGAAAATGTTAATTGTGGATCCCTCATAAAATGTGTGAACTACATCACTCATAAATTCACCAAAATAGGAAAAGCAAGAGACTGTAATTGTCCAATCATCATCTAAATAACATCTGGCGAACAGGAAGGAAATCACTGGTTGTTTGTGATATTCAGAAATGACGATTGTGAGAATGTGGAAGGTGGGGAGCAGTGGAATGATGACCAATGTTATAGATGACACAAAGATGGGCGGGGTGGATTACAGTCAGGAGGAAAGTGTTAGGCTACAGAAGGATAGAAACAGATTATTCAGATAGCCAGATCAATGGCCTGATGAAATTTAACACCGATAATTTGGGAAGATGCAAGTCAGAAGTAACAAGACAAGTGAGTACTTAAAAGTGAGTATGAAAGAAGAGGGCTAAATTTGCTCCTTTTTTCTTTGCAGCAGGGAAAGTTGAGGAGGGAATATGGTACAGGTGTACAAGAGCAAATGGGGTATGGAGGGGATGAACAGACAGCAGCTGTTTTCCTTCGTCAAAGGATCAAAAACAAAGAGACACACTTTTAAAGTGAATGTCAGGGGATTGAGAGAGGATTTGTGGAATGTGTTTAGAACTGAGTGGATGGTATGAATCTGGAATGCGTTGTCTAGGAGGGTGGTTGAGGCAGGTAACTTCACAAACGTTTAAAATGTCTTTGGATATGCACTTGCTGGCACAGACGTGATAGGCCTGTTTTTCATTGCATGATTCTTTGCAGTGGCAGCCATGAACACTCTGGCATATTCTGAAACAATTAACAATGGCAGTTGGTGCTTTGTTCCTTTGACTGTACTCAGTAAGTGGCTATATTGCAAACCAGCATCATCTCATGCAACTTCAGCACTCACTCAACCAAAGGCAGCCCAGCCATCTCTGGGACCATCCAGTGAAATTCATATGCTCAGTGGATGCTGTCCAACAACAACACTGACACTATTCTAGCTGTATGCACCATTATTAAAGCTACAGCCATAATATGAAGACAGCTTTTCCTCCATTATAATACAGACCTCTAGCAATAAGGGTGTTATTTATCTGAAGCATAATAAATTCTTTCCCAGGTATTCACTTTTACAAGCAGCACGTTTTCCTGTGTTTTGCTGCCAGTTGTTTATCATGGAATTCCCCAGCCCAACCTCTTTCCCATTTAACATTTTCTTGTGCAATGTCTCCCTGATCCCACACACCTCACTCCGTCACATCCCCCACACTCTCCATCCTTACTTGTTAATCTCTGAAAAACCTGCGCCTCCTCTCTATAATTTATTCCAACTCCCAACTCACTGTTTAGATTCCTTCTCTCGGCATGGTCATTAGACTGGCCGTGCCTGATGTCCTATTCACCTAACTTTCTGCTCAGTTCCTGATCTTCTGCTTTGGTTCTCACTCTCCTGGTTTATTCAAATCCATCTGACTTGTACTAGACAACATCCCCACATGATGATGGTGCTTGTACAGTTACGATACAATCTGTCTTTTTTGTACAGGTCCCCACCTGTCCTGGAAGAGATTCCAATGATACAACAATCTGGAACTCTCACCCCTGAACTAGATTTTTAACAACATGTTAAGGTTTAGTGTCTTCCTCATCTTTCTCTCTTTTCCACATGGCACGGGGAGTAATCCAGTGATTACAGAGGATTATTCTTTCTCTTTCTCGCTCGCTGTCTCTCTCTCTCTCTCATATACACACACACATTCAAACACACACAGAAAGACACTATATTACTTTGCAAAATAATGCAAATAACCTTAAAATAATCGGAATGACAAGTGGAATGAAGTATTTAGTTAAAGGGAGGATGAGAGAAATTGTGCTTCTTCTGGATGTCAGTTTGCTCGCTGAGTTGGAGAGTTCATTTTCAGATGGTTCATCACTGCACTAGGGAACATTATCAGTGAGCCTCTGGCGAAGTGCTGATATTATGTCCCACTTGCTATTTATGTGTTTAGGTTTCCTTGAGTCAGTGATATTATTTCCAGTATTGGTGATTTTATGTCGGGTTCTTTTTTTCAGAGAGTGTTCGATGGAATCAAAATCGATATGTTTGTTGATAGAGTTCAGGTTGGAATGCTATTTTTCTAGGAATTCTCGTGCGTGTCTCTGTTTGGCTTGTCCTAGATGGATATGCAGACCCAGTCTAAATCGTGTACTTCCTCATCTATAAGTAAGGATACTAGTGATAGTGGGTCATGTCTTTTTTTTCTGGCCAGTTGTTGTTCATGTATCCAGGTGGCTAGTTTTCTGACTGTTTTTCCGATGTAGTGCTTGTAACAGTTCTTGCAAGACTTATTCTTGCTTGAGCAGAACAGACAAATATGTGAACTAGTTGCGGTGCTCAAATGTATGAAAAAAAGTTGTCGAGTAAAACAGGAATACTCTGCTTCCGTTAGTTGGCATTACAGCATCAAGGAGTTCTTATTTCAAGCTTGTCAGCAAAAGAGCCAGGAATGAGATAAGGAAAAACTTCTTTATTGAGATAGTTGTTAGGATTTGGAATGGAACTGCCTGGGAGAGTTGTGGATGAACATTAAAAAATAGAACTGGATATGCATTTGGAAATATGAATTTAACAGGCTGCAGAGATAGGGTTGGCAAATTGGAGGGACTTGGGAGACATTCCTGGAGCTGATGCCCACACAGTGGCCAATGGCCTCCTCCTGTACTTTAAGGTTTTGCACTCTATCATGTGTCTGATGCGAATAAAATTCAGGATCCGATTATTTCCCATTGTAAATACTCACGAATATCTGATTACTTAGTGCAGCATAAGCATTTAAAATGCAACTACTGCAAGGTCAGCTTCATTAAATAATCTAATTATTGCTCAGAATATGAATATTTGAAATGTTGAATTCCAATTACGAAAACAAATCTGTCATTGCTTTGCCACAAATCTCTTCGAAAAGGTTTGACTTTTCACTTACACGATAATATGCTCATCGTTTTTGTTCACTGTCTGCATTTCAAATTAAATAACATTCTTTCTAAAAGTTAAACGTTTTCAAATTATTGTTCACTAAAATTTGATAGCACAAATCATTTAGTTAGTTTAATATTCAAAGAGCATGTTGAACTATAGCCATTTCTAATTCGCTGACAAATAGCTGTAGCTTGTACATTTCAGTGAGAAATTGAACTGATTGATTATATATAAATATATAAGAATGCTCATTCTATTTGATTATTCAATCGTTTGCTCACCCTGAACATGTAATCACTCAGAAGCCAACCACTTTCAAGATGTTGGAGTGACAATGCATAGTTTTGAATCCTGACATTGTTTGTGTAATTCTGATCGCCAAAAGAGTTACATCCATGTTGTTTGTTTGATACAAAATAAAATGTACATTCTTTATTTCTGTGTTAGAAAATCTTGACAGGAGTTTATATTTTTGTTCCATAAATATAGAATCAGCCTAATTCTTTTCAGAGATTATAGTTCAGTCGAATAATCATAGTTGACGTCTTATTTTTGCGCAATTCACGAAACATAGCAAACATCTGATTAATACATGGGTCACCCAACAGATTGTATCTGAAGAAAACAGCAGCAAATGATAAGTCAAGAATTACGCTAATAACTGAACTTGGCGGAGCCTTTCTGGTGTAGGACACGTCACATATTGCACTGGCATTCAGTTGAATGGAACAATGAACAACATAACTGGAAGTTTTGGGCGAACGCCCCTCCCCAGCTTCCTAATCTCACTCAGATCACTCCCTCACACATTCAACAATTGAAAAGAATCCAGAGGCTGGGTGAAACATAAAACACAGAACAGTACAGCTTAGTGCAAACCCTTCAAACCTTGACGTCCTGCCGAACCTTTATCCTACTCGAAGTTCAGACTAACTGACATACCCTTCATTGTACTATCATTCATGTGTCTATCCAATAGTCACTTAAATATCCGTAATGCAGCTGACTCCACTAACGCTGCTGGCAGTGCATTCCAAGCACCCACCACTCTCTGTTTAAAGAACCTACCTCTGACATCTCCTCAAACCTTCTTCTAATCATACTAAACTTATGCCCGCTCGAGATAGCCATTTCTAACGTGCGAAAAAGTCTCTGGCTACGAACTCTGCCTATATCTCTCATCATCTTATACACGTCTATGAAGTCAACTCCCATTCTTTATTGTTCCAAGGAGAAAAGCCCTAGCTCCCTCAACGCTTCTTTGTAAGACATGCCATCCAGTCTCAGAAGCATCCTGGTAAATCTCCCCGGCACCCTCTCCGAAGTCTCAACATCTTTGCAGTAATGAGGCGACTAGAACTGAATACAATACTCTAAGTGTAGTCATAAGAGAGATTTTTGGCGCTGCAGCGTAACCTTGCGGCTCTTAAACTCAATCCCTGGCTAATGAAAACACCATACATCTTAACAACCTTATCAGCTTGGGAAACAACATTGAGCATCCTATGATATGGACCACACGATCCCTAGGGTCCTCCAGTCTGCCAATAATCCTGCCTTTAAACCTGTATGCTGCATTCGAATTCGACCTTAAAAAATGAATTGCTTTACACTTATCCAAGTTGAACTCCATCTTCCATTTACCAGCCAATCCTGTCAATGTCCAATTACAACCTAAGACAGCCCTTAACACTATCCATAACTCTAACATCTTTATTACATTGTAAAACTTACTAAAGCACCCTTTCACTTTATCATCCGAGTCATTTGTAAAAATCACAAAGAAGAGCAGTCCCAGAACCGATTCCTGAAGAACGCTACTGGTCACCAATCTCCAGGATGAACCCTTTCCATGTTCTACCACCATCAGTCTTCTACAGGTCAGACAATTTGTATCCACACACACAGATTTCCCTGTTTCCTTGTACCCCATGCCTGCTTACTTTCTGAATGAGCCGATCTTATGGTAACTTTATTAACCACCTTGCTAAACTCCATGTACATCACATCCACTGCTCTACCTTCATCAACGTGTTTGATCCCATCCTGAAAGAATTCAATAAGTTCCTTGAGGCATGATTGTCCATCAAAACGCTATGCTGACGATCTCTAATCAAACTATCTCTTTCCAAGTAATCATAAATTCTGTTTCTCAGAATCCTCTCCAATACTTTTCCCAATACAGAAGTAAGACTGACTGGCCAGTATTTCGCAGGATTATCCCAATTACCTTTCCTGAACAAGGGAATAACTTTTGCCACCCTCCAATCATCAGGCAATACTTCAGTGGACAGTGGGGACGCAAGGATCATCTACAAAGGCGCAGCAATCTCTTCCCTCACTTCCTCTGGTAACCTGGGGTGCTTCCTGCCTGGTCCAGGGGACTTATCTATCCTTATGTTTGCACTTCAATCAGTCTGTACTCACCTTACTTTGTCTACCCCCTGTCCAAACAACTGACTGACTGCTTTCCATTTCAGGGCTATATACAGTGCTGCCCTCCTGAGCAAGTACCATTCCAAATTTCCCATGGAATGGAAAAAATGTGAATGCACCAATGTCTTCCTGATGAAGGGACTCTGCTCAAAGTTTTCACTCTCCTGCTCCTCGGATGCTGCCTGACTCGCTGTGCTTTACCAGCACCATACTTTTCGACTCTGATCTCCAGCATCTGCAGTCCTCACTTTTTCCATTACTGAGGGCTGACCCCTCTGCACACTAAGCAAAGTAAGGTATTTGGAGCTGACTGTTCAGTTCTGGAACGTTGCATTTGATTAACACATTAATTAAAAAAGAAATTACAATTCAACAATTATTCATTCAGTCCCAGAGTTACAGTTTTAGATCATGGAAAGGCAGTTTGATAACAAACAGTAAATGACTGAAGAACTGCGAGGTACAGAGTATTCCATGTGCTATTATCCAGGCTGGATGTCCTTTACCTTAATGTTGGGAATATTATCGGACCGACAGGTGTGATAAGGGAATGAGTTGACATTTTTGCAGTGTGACATTTTTGCCATCACAGAGATGTGTTTGAGGGTGGTCAGGGCTGACAACTCAATATTCTGTGGTACAAGAACTATGGGCAGCACAGGAGAAGGGTAAAAGAGAAGGTGGCATTGCCTTATTAATTATGGAGTCAATGACTGCAGTTAGCTAGCATCATATCTTGAAAGGGTATTCAAATGACGCTTTGTGGGTTGACAGATGCACTGCTGGGGATATATTACCGACTGTCAGATAAAAGAAAATACAGCAGCAGGTATATAACCAATTCACTGAGGTGTGTAAAAACAATAACAGGATTATGATATTTAGAAATTTCAATTCCAAATATTCATTAGGACAGTGATTTTTTTTAAAGAGGGGAAGAGGACTTGACATTTATTCCAGAGAGACTCTTATATCAACATGGAGCAGATACAACGATGGGCGGGGCAGTGCATAGGCGTGACTGTGGGGAGCGAAGCCAGTCAGGTGCCAGGCAGGTTTGGGAGAGCATTGCAGGACCAGTGACCGTGACTCAAGCATTTTTAGCTTCTTAAGGAAAAGACCAAAAGAAAAAGGCTTGAAAATTGAAAATAATTTGGATGATGGAGGCAGATCTTACCAAGAGAAAGACAGGATCTGGCCATAGTACAGTTACTTCTGGTTGAAACTGTAACAGCACAGTATAGGTGGGGGGGGTGGGGATCACATGCTCACAATGGAATTGATGAGAGTGTCACCACAACATGTTACACCAAAGATGAAATGTAGGAAAACCAGCCCGGAGAGCCTGGGGTATCTACACATATTCAGAATGGAATTAACAATGAAAGAGAAGCTTAAAACAGGCATAAAGGGAGCAGGTCAATGGAGGTCCCAGAAGAGGAGAGAACGTGAAGGTCTAAACTCAAGAAAGTAAGTAAAAGAGCAAAAAGAGGGTGGGTGTGCAGCGGTGATAAAAATATTAGTGGGCAGTATTTTCAAGACTCCAAAGACATTTTATCGGTTTATTAAGGGTAAGAGGGATAACTAGAGAAAGAATAGGGAGTATTAGGATCCGAGGAGGCAACCTGTGCATCGAGCCAGAGAATATGTCAAAGACCTATTACATATTGGTCTTCAATTTGGAGGAGCAGTTACTGTATTCAATGTCTGTTCCTGACAGTGTGACCTTGAGCAAATTGACACAGAAGCTGAGGAAGAATTGGAAGTCGGTGTATGATAAAATGTGGCCAAATCCCTTGATCCGGATGAACTGTATCTTAGACTGATGTGGAAGATGAGGGAGGAGATTACAGGCTCTTAAACTTTGTGTTGCTTTTTTTTAGTTTTGCCTCTGGACACAAAGTTGGTATGATCGAACATGATAACATCTAATGTAGGTTCAGCTTCCACACAGAGTGCTAGAAAAAAAGCCATGGGATTAAAGACCACCAAGTCTCACATCAGTGGGAGGGAAACAATTGTAGAAAATTGAGATAGCTGTTGGGGATTGATCACTAAATATGTTCAAGGCTGAGATGGACAGAGTTTTAAACAAGGGTTACAGGGAAAATGCTGGAAAATGGAATTGAAGGTTATCAGAATAAATGTACCCTAATTGAAAGGAAAAACAGAGTCAGCGAGCGGATGGGCATCATATCGCTCATATGTCTAATGGTAAACCTTTTCAAATGGCCTGTATTCACTGGAACACCAGCATCTCTCCCTCCAGAATGAGACACAGTTTGGAAAGCAATCAATAGATTCAAGGAATTCATAAATGCAGTACTAATAGACAGAAAAGATCAGAGGACTGCGACAACGTGGATTGGCTGTCAGGGTGAATATTTGCATCAGCACAGTCACCACGACGAGAAGGAAAACCTCAGCAAGACACTCTCCAAGTCCAAGTATGGGTCTGGTGTCAAGGGGTGCTTAAGTCCCAAACAATACATCACTGCAGTGTTTCCCTCCTGCCTTAACCAAAACTAAATGTGGAGTGGTTTATTGACGTGCTGTTAGTGGCAGAATAGGTAGTAATGCTTTGGTTCCAGAGGCTTTGGTGAGCACAGGCTCAGCAAAAGGTACAGGTAAGTTCACGTAAAGTCTTTTTAACGCTAGTCTGACAGCTGTTGAGATGGCAGTTAGGGCAGTTGCACGTTTCACCTGCGGGATGTGGGAGCTCAGGGAGATTTCCACTGTCCCTGGTGACTACACGTGTGGGCAGTGCAACCAGCTGCAGTTCCTGGGAAGCAGTGTTCAGGATCTGGAGTTGGCTGTTCTCCGGATCATGCAGATACAGAGCACTTCAGAAGTAAGAGCTTTAGTGAGGTGGTCACACCCAAGTCCCTCCCTTAACCGTGTTTGTTTAAAGACTGTCATAACCCAGTCCCATGTAAAGATCCACACCCTGAGTTCATCAGCCTTACCTGTCAGCCGTGTTGCATTTAAATAAACGCAATTTAATCCAACAGGCGTTCCTTGCTTCCTGTCGTGTTCCAGGCAGAGAGTAGCTGGACGACAACCAGGAATGGGGAAGGGAGTAGGCAGAGAGTGCAGGAATCCCCTGTGGCAGTCCTCTCGAAAACAAGTATACCGTTTTTGATACTGACTTTGTGGTGTAGGGAAATGGATGTCAGGAAATGACCGTTTAGGGGAAAGCAGCAGTAGCCAGCTTAGTTGCATTACGACTGGGTCTGGGGAGCAATGGGAAAGGATAAAGGTAAACAGGGTCTTAGGTATAAGAGATTCTGTGGCCTCAAACGGCAAACCAGGCTGGTGTGTTGCCTCTCAGTTGTCAGTGTCCAGGATGTCTCTGAGTGTCTGCTGGAGTTGGAGGGGGGGGAGTGGGGGGAGGTGTGAACTGTTAGAAGTCATTGTGCACGTTGGCACAAATGACACAGGTAGACATAGGAATGTGGTCCTTCAGAGTAATTACTGAGAGCTCGAAGAAAAGTTAAAAAACAGGACCTTGACAGACACCTGATGACTTCCATTGTCATGAGCTACTGTAGGTAAGAACAGGAAGATATGGCGGATAAGTATGTGACGAAAGAATTGGTGCAGGGGGTGGGGATTCATATTTTTAGATCATTGGGAGCTTTTCTGTGACAGAGTTGACCTGTTCAAGAGGGACTGGTGGCACATGCACTGGACGGGGGACCAATATCTTCGCAGCCAGTTTTGATCGTGTTACAAGGGAGTGTTTAAACGAGATTGGCAGGAGGTGGTATCCTCAAGAGCAGGGAGGCAAATGTGAGGCTGGAAGGAAATACAGTATTCAGAAATAGTACGTTGAAGAGACAGACCAGGCTGGAACATGATAGGGAGCAAGGAATTTCCTGTTGATTAAATTGCATTTATTTCAATGTGAAAGGGCTGACAGGTAAGGCCAATGAATTCAGGGTGTGGATAGATAATCGGCGCTGGATAGGCTCGCTATTACAGAAACATGGCTGAGGGATGGATAGGACTGACCTTTAATGTAAAAGGATAAATGCATTAGGAGGGACAGAGATGGTGGAAAGAGAGAGGGGAGTAGCATTTCTAATCAAAGGGAGTAGAAAGCACTGATCAGAGATAAAATAACTGATGAATCATCCAGTGAGGCTTTATGGGTGGAACTAAGAAATAAGAAGCGGATGGTTACATTATTGGGGTGCTACAATAGACCCCCTAACAGTCAACAGGAATTACAGTAACAAAAATATCTAGAGAGTTTGGGGAGACTTGCAGGGAACATTCGGTTTGTCATAATAGGGGTTTTAATTTTTATAACACAGACTGGAACTGCCAGAGCATAAAGGGATTTGATGGGATGGAATCAATTAAGTGCGTCAGGAAAGTTTCCTCCAGCAGTATATAGAGGGTCCTAATAGGGAAGGGGCAATATTTGACCTACTCTTACGAAATATATCAGGATAGGTGAGTGAGGTGACAGTAGATGTGCACTTTGGGACCAGTGACCATAGTTCTGTTAATTTGAAAATAGTTATGGAGAGGGAAGTAATTGGTCCACAGATTCAAGTTCTAAATTGGGGCAAGGTTAATTTTGATAGACTCAGACAGGCGTTTGCAGGGGTTGATCAAAGTAGTCTGTTTGCAAGCAAAGGGTCCTCCAGCAAGTGGGAGCTGAAGATCTATATGTGCCTGTGAGGATGAAAGGAACGTTGACAGGAATGAGGAACACTGGATAACAAGAAATGTTTAGGCTTTGACCAAACAAAATGTGGAGGCGTGGCTCAGGTAGAGGCAGCTTGGATCACGGAAATCCCTGGAGGTGTACAGGGGATATCGGAGTTTACTGAAGTAGGAAATCAGGAGGGCGAAAAGGGGGTATGAGATAAACTTGACTGAGAAAATCAGGGTGAATCCAAAGAGGCACTTTAAGTATATTAAAGGAAAATCATTAACTAAAGAGAGAATAAGACCCCTCAAAGACCAAAGTCGACATGCATGTGTAGTACCATAAGAGATAGGCGATGTCCTCAACAAATATTTCTCCTCTATATTTACAGCGGAGAAAGATATGAATATATGGGAATTTGGGGAAATTATTGGTGAGATCTTCTGTATCACAGTAGAGGAGGTAACTGATGGACTAGAATCTTTGAAGTTGGAGAAATCTCATGGTCCTTACCAGATATATCCAATAACACTGAAAGGGGCTAGAGAAGAATTTGCTGGGGCCGTGGCTGATAATTTTGATCATCAGTTACCACAGGTGAGATCCCAGAAGACTGAAGGATAGCAAATGTGCACTTAATCAAGAAGGACTGAAAAAATAAAGCCTGGGAAATACAGAACAGTCCGCTTAACATCTGTGGTAGGTAAATTACTCGAGAAGATTCTGAAGCATAAGTTTTACATGCATTCGGAAAACAGGGTTTGATTAGGAATAGTAAGCATGGCTTTTTGAGTGGAAGTTCATGCCTGAAGAATTTATTAAATTTCTTTGATGATGTGACCAGGAAGGTTGACTAGGGCGGGCCAGTAGACGTGCAAATGTGTGGTGCTGGACAAGAACGGCGGCACGGTGGCACAGTGGTTAGCACTGCTGCCTTGCAGTGCCAGAGACCCGGGTTCAATTCCCACCTCAGGCGACTGACTGTGTGGAGTTTGCACGTTCTCCCCGTGTCTGCGTGCGTTTCCTCTGGGTGCTCCGGTTT
Organism: Chiloscyllium punctatum; assembly: GCF_047496795.1. NCBI lineage: Eukaryota > Metazoa > Chordata > Chondrichthyes > Orectolobiformes > Hemiscylliidae > Chiloscyllium > Chiloscyllium punctatum. Next base: position 45,177,317 of record NC_092790.1, on the reverse strand, counting down.
CCTCCCACACTCCAAAGATGTGCAGGTCAGGTGAATTGGCCATGTTAAATTGCCCATAGTGTTAGGTAAAGTGTAGGGGTATGGGTGGGTTACGCTTCGGCGGGGCGGTGTGGACTTGTTGGGCCGAAGGGCCTGTTTCCACACTGTAAGTAATCTAATCTAAAACAGCAGGTCAGGCAGCATTGGAGGGGAAGGAAAATCGAAGTTTTGGGCATATGTCTATCATCAGGAATGTCCAAGGTTTCGATACTCCTGCTTCTTGAATGCTGCCTGACCAGCTAGGCATTTCCAGTGCCACACTTTGCAACTCTGATCTCCAGGAGCTGCAGTGTTCACTTTCTCCAAGGGTGGTAGATCTGGTCTATATGGATTTCAGTTACACCAGAACAAGATAAGTCTTTTCAGCCCCTGGAGTATGATATACAGTTACAGGAGGAGGCCAATCAGCCCTCAAGGCAATAGAACTAGACCCATTCTAGATCATGCAGCAACATGATCAGGCTATTCAGCTACTTGAAGTCAATAACACAGGAAATGGAAGAGGCAACAAAATGACTGGCCTATGGGGTACACTGGAATAACACCAGACTATATAGCCTGTAAAGCCTGCCCTTCCCTTCAGTAAGGTCAGGGCTGATCTCTTCCAGCATTAATTTATCTTCTCTGCCCAATTCTTTGTTGCCCTCAACTCCCTGATGTGTCAAGATCCATTAACACCATTCTGCTCCCCCAAACAATTCAGAGATGTAGCTGTCTGGGATAGAGAGGCCAGAATAGTCACTACCCTCTGAGAGAAGGAAACAGTCCCCACGGATTTACCTTGACTTTTGACATGAACAAAATATATGAGCATAGTATCAGAGTGACTGACCCTGACATCACGGCAGGGCGTGACTGAGGAATGTGTCAAGGAAACTGAATAACATTGAACCTAATGGGAATCAGTTGTAAATTCCCAAGTGGTTGGGCCATTCAGGACACCATGTGGCTGGTGCAGATCAATCCTCTCAGTCCCTAGATATCTATGTTGGCGATCTTTAGCGTAGCTTCCTCGGCACAAACATCTTCAGCTGGTTCATCAACGTCTTACCCTCCGTCATTAGATCAGAAGTGAGGATGCTCAGAACATATCGCATAAAGAATCAAAACCTGGTCAACATTCAAGCTCATGCTGTTAATATCTAGGTAACATTCATGTAACAGTACTACTGGACCCTGAACATTTCCAAAGAACTAAAAAAAGAGTAGCTCATTCTGTATCCCAAGCTGGTGTCACAGAAATGTGAGAACGCCATTCAGCCCATTGAAGCTATTGGATAAGAAGAGGCACAGCCCATTTACTATCTCTTATCTATTGCACAAGAAGAGTTTAAAACAAACTACAAATGTTGGAATGCAGGAGACTGGAAGAACACAACCGGCCAGGCAGCATCAGGAGAAGAAGTCCACTCCTTGGGCATAAGCTTTCTTCATGACTGGGGGTGGGGTAACGGTGTGTACAGATAAAGAGTCGAGGTGCAAGAGTAGGAGGAGGCGGTGTGGTGAGGTGGGGAACACAGGCAGAGGGTACCACCGGGTTGGTCAATGGGAGGAATGAATCCAGTTGACAGCTGGGAGATGGGTTGATCAAAGGAAAGGAAGGAGGAGAGGCTGGGAAGGGAGTCGGGGTATTGGAAGGGAGTTTACTAGAAATTGGAAAACTCAATGTTGACTCTCCCGGGCTATAGGCTGCACCAGTGGAATATGAAGTGTTGTTCCTCCAGTTTGTGCTTTGGTTCGTTGTGGCAATGGAGGATGTCAAGGATGACCATGTCGGAAATGGAGTGGGAGGGGGAATTGAAATCGGAGGTGATTGGGAGGTCAAATAAGCCCTTTCAGGCCCAGCTGAGATGCTCAGCAAAGCATTCCATTTAGTTTACATTTGGTCTCCCTGATATAGAGAAGACCACACCAGTACCACCAGATACAGTTAACGAGGTTGGATCCCATCACCTGACACATCTTCCACAAGGACCAATCACTTCACTAATTTTGGTTCGTGCCACACTCCCCACCAAACCCGCCAAGCCCCACTGGCAACTGACCCTGCAGATGAAAAAAATGCATCACCTGCTGGCACACCACCTCCCTCATCTCATCCAAGGCCCCAAACAGTCCTTCCACGTGAAACATAGGTCACCTGCCTCTCCTTCAACCTAGTTTACTGCATCAGGTGCACCTGATGTGGTCTTCTCCACATCGGGGAGAGCAACATAAACTAAGGGCTCATTTCGCCGAGCATTACGACTGGGCCCACAGCGGCCGACCTGAACTCCCAGGCACCACCCATTTCAATTCCCCTTCCCAATTCCTTTCGAACATGACCTCCTTGGCCTCCTCTGTTGCCACAGTGAGTCAGACCGCAAATTGGACGAACAACATCTGACGTTCTGCCTGGTTAGCCTACAAGCTGGAGGACTCAACATTGGGTTCTTCAATTTGGAATAACCTTCCCAGCCATGGCCCTACTCCCTTTCCAGCCCCACCTACTCCCTTCCATTCCACCAAATGACCCCGCCTTAGTGCTCCCAACCGGATTCATCCCTCCCATCGACCAACCAGGTTGCACCCACCACTTGTGTACACCTATCTGCTACCTCACCATCCTGCTGCTCTCCCCACCCCAACCACTCCCTTCCCTCTTTATCTGCAGTTCCCCCTACCCCCACCCGCAGTCCTGAAGAACGGGTATACTTGAAGTGTTGACTTCTCCACCTCCTGATGCTGCCTGACTTGCTGTTTCTTCCGGCCTCCTGTTTGTCTAATGTTACACAGGAAGATAAGGAATCTAGTCAGCACAACACGCAGGTAAGCAGCTACCACCGGTCACCCAATAATGAACCTTTTCCCTGGAACTAGGAAGAGGACATTCAGCCACCCAAGACATTGACACATGAACAGAAGAGGCCATTCAGACCGTCCAAACAGTTACACTGAAATAGGAGGATGTAATTGATGCTGCAACACTACAAACTAATGAAGCAGAGGCTGCATAGACAGATTGCTCCATGTTGTGCCTCCTGGCTCCTTTGCTAATGTTTCACACGTGTTACATTAACATGGTTTGCTGATGGTAAGGAGGCACACCGGATGGTTTGTGGCACATCTCAAGGAGGCATCTTCCATCTCCGAGAAGACAGGGCTAGTCTTCTGTATGGATGTCAGAAGCTTTTGAGAATGACCAACCCTGTCAGAATGTGGCTGCTGACAAGTTTGTGAACAACATGATGCTCAGTGCAGGGTCTCACTCCAACCGTGCATTGAGACGGAGAGAGTTTGGTCAGAGCCTGGAGCTGTCTCTCAACCAACATGGGGTCTCCACAGAGACATGTAAACTATCACAGAGTCATAGATTTCAACAGGACCTTTAGCCCAAACTGGTCCATTCAGACTAAAATGTCCATCCATGCTAACTCCATTTTCCTGCACTTGGCCCATGTCCTTCTTAACATTCCCTATCATATATTTGTCCAAATGAGAAAACATAAATTGCGGGAAACACGTAATATTTAACGGTATCAATGCTTATTTTTGAAAATAATAAATATTGGTCTATAACGCTCAAGTTTTATTGCAAACACTTTTTATTCTTTTTACGCATTACAGATTAAGCACTTATTTCCTTCACACTCTCCTCGTGGTACCTTCAACGCAGGGATTACTCTGGCGCATTGCCTGTATTCTGTCTCATTGTGGCAAGGAGATCATTCCTCATAAAGGAGAGAAAATCTGTTCACAGCGTCCCAAGTACTGTTTCAATATCACTTTACAAATTCAGTAAGGTGTCTTCATACTTATACTTCCACCATTTTGCAATGAAGGACACTATACATTTACTGGGCTGATTACCTACTGCTCCGTATGAATTCTATCAGTGTCTCATGACCAAGGACATCCACCTCCTTTTCACCAAGAACACTTCCCATCATCTCACCTTCACATAAATACAAACTGAGAAGGATGGTATGTTTTGCCAAATCATTTTGTGGCCTTGAAAAACGCTATGCTTTAAGCACAGCCACGCCAACAACAACACCACTATTGCCATTGGAGATGGTTGCAGATGCTGCGGAGGTGATGGCCTAGCTGTATTTTGTCTGGAATAATAACGCAGAGACCCAGGTGATAACCGAGACCCCGGTTCCGAATCCCACCACGGCAAATGTTGGAATTTGCAATCAATCAAATATCAGGAATTGAGAATCTAATGAAACCATTGTGTTTGTCCTACCTGGAACACTAATGCACTTCAGAGAAGGCAATCTACTGTCTTCACCCGGTCGGACTTACATGTGACTCCAGACCACAGCACTGTGGTTAACACACAGTTGTAGTTTGAAATGGCCAAGCCAGCCGCTCCGTTATATCACTCACTAAAATTTTCAAATAAATGAAACCGGGCGGACCACAGCACTGACTACTTACAGCCCACAGGCTGCAGTGGGTCAGGGAGGCGGCTCACCAACACCTTCTCAAGGACAATCAGGAAAGGAATTAATTACTGGCCCAACATCCCATCACTGAATAAAAGAAGATGATGACACTCAAGGAAGAGAGACAAAGTTACATAGCTCACTTCAAACTGGGACTTTGATGTACAGCTCACATGGGCATGCATTTCAGTAATATGGGAGCAGGAAAAAAATAAAGAAGATTAGTCTGGACTATTATTTCCACTCCAGCTAATCATCAACAGTCCCTCTGTTTGTTTCTTTCTCTCTACCTCTCTCTTTCTCTATCTATTCAACTCACTCCTTCTCCCTTTCACAACAGCCATCCCTGTCATCAACATCAAACAGAGCTGCATTCAGTTCTGATGTATGGTGATTGGACGCAAAACTTCACTTCTATTTTTCTCTCGACCTGAGGCTGCCAAATCTGTTCAGTTTCTCTGGCACTTACTCGTTCCTTTTGTTTCTGATCTCTAGAGGCATTTTTTTCCCCTCTACCTTTCATGGGATGTCTGCATCATTGACAGAGCAGCATTTGTGGACCTCACTAAATGCCTTTTACTGTGAGGCCATTCCTTAAGGTATTGGGTCTGACGTCAGTCTTAATTCAGACCAGGCAATAATGTGAGATTTAATCACCAAAGGACAACAGTGAAATAGATAAACTTATTGACAAAGTGCTGGTGGAATTATACTAGTAAAATTCACTTTTATTTCCAGTTCCTGTCATTTGAATTTAAGTTCTGTCATCATCTGTGATAGGATTTGAAACAGTGTCCACAGTGTAGTTACCTGGACCACTGAATTACGTGCCCAGCGACATTACTACTCTGACACCGTGTCCCTGTCATGAATTTACTTTACAGACAAGAACAAGATTTTGATGGAAACATTTGTAACGGAAAGACTGATTAGAAGAGAACAGGAACCATAAAGTCTGACTTTTACCAAGGTATAGATAATGGTTTATTTTGCACTCGCACTGACGTCAAGATGGGGTCTGGCGATACCATGGAGCTGGGAGTGGGTAGCTTTGGTGATGGAGAGAATACCAAGACATAAATCAATTCGGGGAAAATAGGTACTTTGTGATTGTGAACAGTCTTGTTTTCAGATGTTTGTGTGTGCGGGTGTGTAGGCAGTTCTGAAATGTGTGGGTAATGAATGCATTTGCATTTGAAACTGACGACAATAGTTTCAGTATTTACTAAATATAGATAACAGAAATAGCACTGAAGTTCACCATGGGATTAATAAATCGATAGTGATGGGGAGACTTACCAGGAACACCAACAATAGCGAGCATGGGATAGTAACCAGCCTGAATAATCAGCAGTACACCGTATATCCGAACTGGTAATATGTGCGAATAAAAGGAAAGATACAAAAGACCCCAAGATAAACTCCTGTCCATTGTTGCAGCATTCCAGTCTATTTTTCTTAGATTCTGAACCATTGATGCGTCATTCCAGTCGACTGTTCTCAGATTCTGATCCATTGTTGGCATATTCCAGTCTAATGCTCTCAGATTCTGATCCACTGTTTAAACATTCCATCTAGTGCTCTCAGATTCTGGCCCATTGTTGGAACATTCCAGTCTATGGTTCTCAGATTCTGATCTCTCCTTTCCCTGTCGCTGCAACTGCTGATCCTTGTCAGTGTTGCTGGTGATACATCTGCATCAATAATGGGATAAAGCATTGGAGGAAGCCCCGTACAAATAGAAGAGGAAAACCATCCAGTGACATAATTAGGATCCATGGAGAGTGACATCAATCACAGTCACTGAACAAACAGATCCAGATAACTCCTTTTGGAATACGACCTTCAGTTCAAAATAACAACTGGATTGAATTGAATGTTGACATCACTGGCTAATGGTCAAATCTCCCATTTCCATTTGTTCTCGTGAAGTTAATTGTGAGGGAGAATTATTGACGTTTTCTTAATGCGGGTTAGATGATTCTGCTGTGATATTCATTTGCAATACTGTAACCACCTGAACGCTCCACCATGACCATCCACAACAAAAAAATCACAATCTAGATGTGGTTTCCATGCTGGTCTCTCCTTGACTAGAACAGGCACCAAGCAACAGATTCTCAGTGGATATATTTGCCCTGACCATACATAGGAAGTGTGGATATTTTTGTCTGGACATTCCACTCGTGACAATGCTGAATCTTCAACACACAATATGATTGAGCACGTTTTATGTAAACTAACAAACACTTTCACATTGTATTGGCTTCAAAGCGGTACGACTTACATTTTTGGAATTCAGTCCAAAGCCAAATGTGGCATGTTCTCACAAACCCAGTCCTTTTACAGGGTTATGTTGTCCTTGGTTTTTTTGAAAGAGGGTCTAAAGGACCCAAGATTCCAATATGTCAGAATTTTGACAGGTTCGTTGGGGTCCTTTTGTTTATACCTAACAGAACATGCCTCATCCAAGAAGCCTTTTAAGTCTCTAAAAAGTACCCTGTATAATCAAGAGGACCTGTCCAGCTCCCCAGCTGGACAGGTTGGATCAGTTCTTGGTTAGTTGAGTTAGAGTCACTGGACGCTCTCTGCCTCCTTCTGCCCTTCCGACATTATAACCAGTTAGCAGTTGGGTCAGTTTTATTCTTGGTGCTTAGGGGTTTTGTTTATTGGGATTGTTGCAAGTATATTGGAACAGCATCTTTAAATCGGTATAGCCTGTCAGGTTCGGATACGATACGTTATTCAGGTATTCTGTTTTCGGTTCCTTATGTTTAATTTGGTAATTTGGCAAATAAATGTCATTTGTTTAAAACTCGGCTGTCTGACCAGCTAATTCACTCTGGGAATATCAGCTATACACTAACCTTCAACAAGTAGCAAATTTATCGTCCGGCTACCTGCTTAAAATGTTTTGAGGGTTCGGGTCTGGTCCATAACAGATTAGGGGCCTTCGCAGAATTTAGACAGCGAGTGGCAGGTGATATTGTCTCTTATTTCGTGTGTTGATTTGGTGAGTAAACAGACCTTCAGATAGCAATGGTTCCTGCAGGAACAAAGCTTGTTTTGGAGGTGGAGGAAGTGACCTTGGGGGTTTTACAAAATGCACATAAGTCCAAGCCGTGGGAATTAGAAGACAAAGGGAGTTAAAGCTACCGTCTGATGTGAGGAAAGATGAGATGAATGCAGCAGTAGCTCGGCATTCCAATTTGCTGCAAACTCCATCAGGATCTGTGGAGATGACTAAACTTCAATCGCAAAAGAGGCAGCTTGAGTTGGAAGCAGAGGTGAAGCAGTTTGAGCTACGACTAAAATCAGAAGAGGAAGAAAGATAACGAATAGGTTTAACAGAGGAAAGAGAAAAAAATAAATAGCTTCAGCAGGAGAGAAAGAAAAAGAGGGAGCATTTGAGCTTCCGAGGTGGACACTTAGAATGGAAAGTCAGCTGAAAAGGATGAGGATGAAGGCTGAAGGTCAGCTTAGCGAGGTACAGAGTGAAGATGGGTAAACCCATGGTGAATCCAAAGCCTGGTGAGAAACGTGTTTCAGTATATTCACAGCTTGCCCAGATTAATGAGGAGGAAAGTGGCTAAAGAATTTCAGTGGGCAGTGACCATGTAGGTTTTGTTGACCCAAACAAAACTTGTAGGTAGAGCTAGTGAGGTATGTACAACACTATCAGAGGAGGGATCTGGGGACTATGAGGAGAGGAAAATATACGTATGAGCACGTGCCAAAAGCCTACAGACAACGTGAGGAATTTAAGGAAGGATCCTGGTCGAACCCATATTGAGTTTGAAAGAATCAAACAAAGTAATTTTCAGAGATGGATAAGAGCTTTAAAAAGAGAGCAAACCTACAATGCTCTGAGAGAGACAATTACTTTGGAGGAGTTTAAGCATTCACATAGTGCAAACTCATTTGGAAGATACTAGAGTAATAAAGGCAAGGCTGGCAGCTGAATAGTCTGATGATTATGACTGGTGATTATTGTTATAAAACTTGTTTTGGCTTCCAGAGTCAATTTCAGTCCATGATGGATAGAAATTGGGGCAAAGAGAAATCCCCACGTAGAAAGGGAGACGTAGCTCTCGGTGAAGGCAATACTTGAAGGAGGCAGAGAAGATTTTTTAAAAGCCTCCGGTGTTTTCATTGCAACAAATTAGGTCACATGAAATCACTGTTTTGGTGGATTCAGAAAAAAACACAGATGTAGGAAAAAAGGAATAAATCTGGGAGTTTTGATGGAGCGGTAACAGAATGCACAGTGGAAACTAGAAAGCTGCATCAGAGCGTATAATCTGATTGGAGGTTTGTTACGGAGGGAGTACCAGATCTGCTTATAAAATATACCTGCAAAGGGAAAGTTTATTCACATAGGGCAGTTAAAGAGAATGCAATATTAAGAGACACAGGATCCTCTGTGAATAGATAAGGAGATATGTACTTCTGAAGGAATATTTCCAGAAAAGGTACAGCGAAAGGCAATTCACCATGAGACAAAAGGTGCAAAATCATGTAAAGGGAGCATAGCGTGTCCAGAAAAGTGTGGGGAAATTGTGGTAGAGGTATTGGACAAACTCTCAGCTCCAGGAATACAATTTGTCCTTGTGGAAAATATAGCTGATTCAGTGGTAGGATTACTGCTATATCATTGAAAAGCCAGTGGATATGCAGGCAACTGAATCAATGTAGGAGTCTTATCCTTGAAATTTTCCTGATTGTGGGTAACAAAGTCCCAATGTCACGAGTTGAAACAGAAAATACCAAAAATATAAAGATAAGGAAGCTTAAGTGGCATGAACAGATACTTTGTTCCATCAGAAAGTTGAGACAAAACAGGAGCAAATAGGTGATCATGTAAAAAATTTTTCTCGGCTAAACTAATTGAGTCACAGCAGAAAGATAAAAGTTTAAAGCAGTTGTATCAAAAAGCACATACGTTAGGAATTTTGAATGTATCCCTGAGCTTTATTACCTTAAAAATGATGTCCAAATGAGGAAATGGAGACTATCATATATTCAAGGAGCTGAAAAATGAGAAGAGATTCATCAAATCATATTGCCAATGTGGTACAGAAACGAGGTGATGCGAATGGTGGATGAATTACCACCGAGAAGTCAGTTCGGAGTGAGGGAAAAAAACAGACTGAATACAGAGACATTTTACTGGCCTGGACTGCAACAGGATGTAGTTGATGTTTGCCAGGCGTGTTATACATGTCAGGTAATTGGAAAAACACAAGTGATAATAAAACCTGCACCTTTCTTAACTATTCCGGCATTTGAGGAACCTTTTACAGGAGTCTTAATTGATTGGCTAGGTCCCAGATCACAATCAAAAGAGTGGGCATCAGTATTTTTTTAACAATAATGGATGCATTGACTAGATTTCCAGAGGCCATCCCAAGGTGCAGTATCACAGCTAAAAGAATTGCAAAGGAATTACTCTTCTTTAAAAAATAGATACGGACTACCAATGAAGATACAGTGAGATCAAGGTTCAAAGTTCACATCTAATTAATCACGATAATGTCTTAGGAATGAAGCAATTCAAATCTACTGCAAACCATCCACAATTGCAGGGAGCACTAGAAAGGTGACATTAAACATTAAAGACCATGTTGAGGGCTTATGATCAGGATTATCCAGATGATTAGGGTCGGGGAATTCCATTTGCACTTTTTGTGATCAGGGATGCCCCCAATTAACAGAGCAAATTCGTTTCATTGGAATTATTTTGGGGGCATTTTGTGAGAGGACCATTTAAATTGATTAAGGAGAAAATAGTAAATTAGTGTTCAAAGGCCACACATTTGGACTCGGTCTCAAAATTTAAGGAATGATTAATAGCGCTGGGGAGTTGGCTAGACAGCATTTAAAAGAAATGCAACATGCAATAAAACAGGACGCGGAGAGGAAATTTTAAAAATGCAATCTTGTTATCGGGAATAAGATATTACTGTTACTTCCAGTTATAGGTGAACCTTGAAAAGCAAGGTTTAGTAGACCTTATCAAACACAACGGATATTGAGTGAGAGTAACTACTTGATAGGGACTCCAGAAAGAAAGAAATCTCACAGCGTATGTCATGTGAATATGCTCAAAATGTACTTTGACAGGTAAGGACAGCCAGAGAACAAGGTGTTAATGATTACGGCACAGAAGGAAAAAAACAACTTCAGAGGATTCTGATTCGGACATTCCTCAAATTAAAGTGGACAATGAGGTAGTTGTTTAAAAATGTTTTTCTGGAAAAGCGCAGCAGGTCAGGCAGCATCAAAGGAGAAGAAGAATCAACTTTCCGGGCATAATCCCTTATTTAGGAATGAGGAGGGTGTGCCAAGCAGGCTAAGATAAAAGGTAGGGAGGAGGGGCATTGGGAATGCGATAGGTGGAAGGAGGTTCAGGTGAGGGTGATAGGCCGGAGAGTGGGTGGGGGTGGAGAGGTCGAGAAGAAGATTGCACGTCAAGAAAGCGGTGCTGAGTCTGAGGGTTTGGACTGAGAAAAGGTTGGTGGAGGGGAAATGAGGAAGCTGGAGAAATCTGCATTCATCCCTTGTGGTTGGAGGGTTCCTAGGAAGAAGGTGATTTGCTCTTCCTCCAGGTGTCGTGTTGCCATGGTCTGGTGATGGAGGAGTCCAAGGACCTGCATGTCCTTGGCGGAGTGGGAGGGGCAGTTGGGTTGGTTGGTGCTGGTGTCCCAGAGGTGTTGTCTGAAACGTTCTGCAAGTAGGCGGCCTGTCTCCCCAATGTATAGGAGGCCACATCGGGTGCAGCGGATGCACTAAATGATGTGTGTGGAGGTGCAGGTGAATTTCTGATGGATATTGAAGGATCCCTTGGGGCCTTGGAGGGAAGTGAGGGGGGAGGTGTGGGCGCAAGTTTTTCATTTTTTGCAGTTGCAGAGGAAGGTGCCGGGAGTGGAGGTTAGAACATAGAACAATACAGCACAGAACAGGCCCTTCGGCCCACGATGTTGTGCCGAACTTCTATCCTAGATTAAGCACCCATCCATGTACCTATCCAAATGCCGCTTAAAGGTCGCCAATGAATCTGACTCTACCACTCCCACGGGCAGCGCATTCCATGCCCCCACCACTCTCTGGGTGAAGAACCCACCCCTGACATCTCCCCTATACCTTCCACCCTTCACCTTAAATTTATGTCCCCTTGTAACACTCTGTTGTACCCGGGGAAAAAGTTTCTGACTGTCTACTCTATCTATTCCTCTGATCATCTTATAAACCTCTATCAAGTCACCCCTCATCCTTCGCCGTTCCAACGAGAAAAGGCCGAGAACTCTCAACCTATCCTCGTATGACCTACTCTCCATTCCAGGCAACATCCTGGTAAATCTTCTCTGCACCCTCTCCAAAGCTTCCACATCTTTCCTAAAGTGAGGCGACCAGAACTGCACACAGTACTCCAAATGTGGCCTAACCAAAGTCCTGTACAGCTGCAACATCACCTCACGACTCTTGAATTCAATCCCTCTGCTAATGAACGATAATACTCCATAGGCCTTCTTACAAACTCTATCCACCTGAGTGGCAACCTTCAAAGATCTATGTACATAGACCCCAAGATCCCTCTGTTCCTCCACCTGACCAAGAACCCTACCATTAACCCTGTATTCCGCGTTCTTATTTGTTCTTCCAAAATGGACAACTTCACACTTGGCAGGGTTGAACTCCATCTGCCACTCCTCAGCCCAGCTCTGCATCATATCTAAGTCCCTCTGCAGCCGACAACAGCCCTCCTCACTGTCCACAACTCCACCTATCTTTGTATCATCTGCAAATTTACTGACCCACCCTTCGACTCCCTCATCTAAGTCATTAATAAAAATTACAAACAGCAGAGGGCCCAGAACTGATCCCTGCGGAACTCCACTTGTAACTGGACTCCATGCTGAATATTTACCATCTACCACCACTCTCTGACTTCGACCGGTTAGCCAGGTTGTGTTGGTGGAGTGTGTGGATCTGACAAGGGAGTCACGGAGGGAGTGGTCTTTCCAGAACACTGATAGCGGTGGGGAGGGAAATATATCCTTGGTGTTGTGGTCCGTTTGGAGGTGGCAGAAATGACGAAGGATGATCCGATGTTACTGGAGGTTGGTGGGGTGGTAGGTGAGGACTAGTGGGGTTTTGTCCTGGTGGCGATTGGAGGGGCCGGGTTCAAGGGCGGAGGAGCGGGAAGTGGAGGAGATGCGGTGCAGAGCATCGTCAATCACGTCTGAGGGGAAATTGCGGTGTTTGAAGAAGGAGGCCAGTGCTTTGTTCGGTATTGGAATTGGTCCTCCTGGGAGCAGATGCGGTGAAGGCGAAGGAATTGGGAATATAATCCCACCTTTTCCTCCACTACATTGATGACTGTATCGGCTCTACCTCGTGCTCCCACGAGGAGATTGAACAGTTCATCTACTTTACGAACACCTTCCACCCAGACCTCAAATTTACCTGGAGAGTCTCAGACTCCTCCCTCCCCTTCTGAGACCTCTCCATCTCTATCTCGGATGACCGACTCAACACGGACGTATACACTAAACCGACTGACTCCCACAGCGACCTAGATTACACCTCTTCCCTCCCTGCCCCCTGTAAAAACGCCATCCTACGTATCATTCCAGCTCCAACTCTGACATGTCCCTGGCGAGGAGGAAAATTACTCAACTATATCCAGTCCCTGCATAGGAGAATAATTACAATCTGACCAATTACCACACCCTCAGTCCCATCTCGACAGTCAAATTGGTGGGAATACTTTTCGATAAAGCTGTCAAGTAGCACCGAAATAATCAGGTCAGTGTGGTTTCTGATAGGTCCCCATGTGGAGATGGTGCTGCAGTGGACATATCATTGGTTTACGAATCCAGTCCAGGCCAATGATCTGGCAGGTGTTGGAAGTTAAAAATAATTAATTAAATATCGATACCTAAAATCTGGTGTCAGTAATAGTGTCCAATGTTGATTGTAAACATCTGTCTCCTTCCCCAAGTGAACTCCCATGCTTTCTTGGCCGAAAAGTGACTCCAGACACACAAACATGGTCTCTGAATCTGCCAAGTGAGACCCTCAATAGTATCAAACTGCTCTGAGGTCTTAAAGGATAAAACCTGACAGAACATCTAGCATCAACCTCGTTATCAGAAAAGGGAGTGAGAAACACAGTTCTGTCGACACTTCCTAACATCTGAGAGCTTATGACAACCTTTACAGAGCTTTCCCACAGACTGAACAGAAACATCGGGAGAGTAGGAGGTCATTCAGCACATTGAGCTTTCCCCATGCTATTTCATGGCCGAACATCTCCTCAAAGCAGTTTTCCCCACACAATGTTCATATCCCAAAATATGTTTAAAAATTATGAAATATAGTGCCTTCGGCCCATCAATATATAGGGAGTTCTCTGATAACACATGTTTATTAATCGCGATTTGACTGCAATGTGATTCGTGAACCATTTTCTAGAAAGTGAACTAACATCCCTGCTTCCAATCTGTCTCGCCCTGTCAGAGTTTTATATATCTCACTGAGATCTCCACTCATTTTCCTAAAGCCCATGTAATACAGGCCCAGTCGCCCCAAACACTGCTCCCACAACTAACTGTCATCCCAGAGATCAGTCTGTCATCCTTCACTGCACTCCCTCAATGTCAGGTTTGCCCTTTATTAGGTAAGGACACCAAAACTGCACACAACACTGCACAATGTTCGAGATGGGGCCCAACAAGTCCCTGTACAGTTGCAGTAAATGACCCTTACTCCTGCATTCTAAATCACTCTGAAATGAAGTTAAATAAACCATTTATCTTCCAACCTGCTTTCTGCTCCTGCAATATTGCTTTCAGTGACTAGTGTACAGGGAGATCCAGATTCTTTTCAATGTTACAGCTCCCTACTTGCTGGGTCTACGTACACTGTATACAGCGTGCCAATGCATTTCCCAGTATTGACTTCCGTGTTCAGAACTCACTGCCCTACATGGACTCGGAATGCTGCGCAGAAATAAACAAAAATGCAGCTTAAGTTCATTTATATATCAACAAATTTCAGCCAATCCTTTTCAAATGATAGCCTGCCATTCAATTGATCCCATCAATGTACACAACCTCTCATCTCTGCCATTGCTCTCCATCTGCCAGGTATTTGCCCAGTCACTCCACTTGTCTCAATCAATCTGGAGCCTTTTTTACATCCTCCTCATCCACTCACAAGCTGACATCGTTTAGAGCTGTCAGCAGTCTTGGGAATATTGGAATTGAGCCCCTCAACCAAAGATATGATGTGTATTTGGAATAGTTGGATGCCAAATCTCGATCCTTGTTATATCCTCCAAGCCTTCCATTCAAAAAACATGGTTTTATTCCTACTCACTGTTTCCTGCCAATTCTCCCATTCTAAAACCATGACCATATATTAGCCCCAGTCCCATAGGATTCGAATTTGCACAATAGGCTTGGGGCTTTATCAAAAATCTTTCTGAAAATCAAATCGTATTGCGTTGATACCTTCTCCATAATTTTGCTAAAAGCCATTTTCCCAAACATGATTCCTATTTCATAAAACTCTGTAAAGAAGATGGAGGAATGTACACCGGTCGATCGGACTGTGTCCCTCAAGAAAATTATGCTCGAGTGCTGCGGGTTTGACGCAGCAAACGTGTACTGCCTGCAGGATTTCCCTTAGGCAGGCTATTTCGATATGACCGTCGGGAGCATGAAGCATTGCGAGCAGCTCCAGAAGGTGTTTAAAGAGAAGGAAGGGGGGTGGAATCTGTTCTCCATCTGGTGGGTGGTCGCGTTGTATGTGCTTCCTGCACAGAGGAGTAAGGTTGTTATAATTCATATGTACAACACCCACGTCCCAGCAGCTGATGTCCTGACCTTCCTGAGAAGATGTATCCAGGTCGAGGGAGAAAGCACTAATGTGGTTGACCATTTCGTGATCTTGACCAGCAAGCGGCAGGTCAGGGTAACTCTGAGGGCCGATGCCAGTGGGAACATCCTCCACCAACACTCCAGCTTTGCAATCAGAGGGAGCCGAGTTACATGATGGTCAGAGGGCAACCGAAAGTGTGCCAAAACTGCAGACGGTCAGGAAACTTGGCGGCAGACTGTAAGGTGACTCTGTTGAAACTGCAAGCAGGAGGGTCACCCAACCAAGGAATGCAAAGAGGATAAGAACTGTAATTGTGCTGAGAGGCAGAACATATGTACAAGGCCTGCCCAAGATGAGCGGCCGCCACGTACTCTCAGATGGCCAGAGGTGGACGGCAAAAGATCAGCAAGGCACCACAATTCAGCAAGGGAACGGTGTGTGGTGGAACCCAGAAGGAAAGACAGGCTGGAGCATAGTAGGCCGCAGTCAGCTGAGATGTGCAGCAGCCAATCCAAACTCCTACAGGTCAGGCAGAGGTAATGGAAGAGGAGGGAACCAAGGGGGGCGAGGAGTGGATTCCTGTAAAAAAAAGGAAGTGGAAAACTCTACAGGTCCCCAAAAACACCCAGCAAAGGGGAAACGACACCTGCAAGAGGAGGAAATGGGCAGCTCTTCGGATGTTGAAGACGGGTGTAAGGAGAGTCGTCACCACCAGAAGAAACAAAGCGCCGTGGGTAGAAAGGAGGGCAGCACCCCCCCACCCCCAAACAGGAAAAGACGAACCCTCTTTGGGGACTGGTAAAGACCAACCCCCACCCAGTGAGAACCAGGAGGTATACACACCGCCCCACAGCCCCAGATAATTGGTTTCAGCGATCCTCTGACAGCCCCGTGGTCAGACAGAGACCTGGGTTGTGCGGACCCTCGGCCCAGCCTGATGACACCAGAGCGGGGAAATGTCCTCAGCGTGGAGTCGGAGAGCTACCTCAGCCCTGCAAGGGTCCAGCAGTTCGCTTACACCACAGGGATGCAGACAGCTACCCCAGAGAGGCACAACCAAGAGCAAATGGACACTGGTAACCTCATAAACTGTTAAAATGCGTATAAAATTGCCAGCATTAATGTGCATAGCATTAAATCTGCTATGCAATGTGTTTCTACGTTGGCCTTCTTAGCCAATGTGAAAGCCAATGTCCTGTTTCTGCAGGAGCGTGGGATACCACACCTCACTAGCTAGAGGAAATGGTAGAGCTTGTGGGCCCATGGGCCGTCGGTTTGGTTGGGGAGCAATGATAACAGCGCCTCCGGCCTGGGTATCCTGTTACGAGGAGGCAACTTCACCATCTCCGTGGTTAATCCTCGTCACCGACGTCATGGACAGGAATGCTACCCAGAGACTGATCAATGTGACGCCCCAGTGGGTAAGAGTGATCGATTGGCCGTCCTGCAACAGCTTCAACTTTGCTGTCTACGTCCAGGTCGGTCATTCTGACAGGAGATTTGAACGGTATCATTGATGCAGATGTACAATCCGGCGGCGGGGGGAGGTGGGGTAAGGGGGAGGGTGTGGCAGTAAATTGGACGCCACTTCCAGACCCCTGATGGTAATGGTAAAAGATGCCAAGCTGCATGACGTCTTCAGCACCCCTGCAGACTGAGCACAGTATAGTTATACTTTTTCACGGGCAGACAGGTCTATGTGCTCAAGGATAGATTACTTGTTTGAGTCCCGAACATTCTTCATCAGATACAGCGACGTCAAGTAGGTGTTCTTCTCTGACCACTGCCTCCTGCTGGCTGACTGTCACCTACAGGACGAGAAGCAGTCTGGTAAGGGAACGTGGAAGCTGAACACAAATCTGTTGGCCCCAGGAAACATTGAGGAGCTCAAGAGGGACTACACAGGTTGGAGAAACATGAAGCTCATCTTTGAGTCTCCAGCAGACTGGTGGGAAACAGTAAAAGGGAACATTAAGAGGTTCTTGATTCTCAAAGGTGTTCAGGATGCGATAGAGAGGCGGGCAAGACTGTCCCAACTCCAGGAAAGCATGCAAAACTTGCTCCTGCTGCAGACGATGAGGGTCAATGACATGAACGATCTGGAGATGAAGGGCCAGCAAGACTCGCTCTTTACAACGGAGGCCTCTAAGAAAATCTTCCAGTCCAGGGTTCGCTCCATGGAATCGTGCTCAATTTTCTTCTTCCAGAAGGTGCACAAAGTAGGAAGAAGATTACTAACTCCATAAGGATCAGCAAATCCTTCTATGCCAGTCCATATGACTCGAGGCCAACCGACAGCGCTGCCTCCCAGTCGTTCCTGTCCTCTATCACCGAGGTCTTTGACGACAGAACACGGGAGAGGCTGAATCAGCCGTTATCTCTGGATGAGCTAACCAAGGAACACGAGTCCTTTGAAAAGAATAAAACTCCCGGAAGTGACGGCTTACTGGTTGTGCTCTATTCTGCTCTATGGGACTTGATTGGCAAGGAACTGCTGAAGGTGTATGTCAGTATGTTTCTGGCAGGTATTATAAGTGAATCCATGAGGAAAGGCATCATCACCCTCATCTACAAGCGGAAGGGGGAGGGAGGAAATCAGAAATTGGAGACCGATCTCACTATTGAATGCGGATTACAAAATCTTGTCAAAGTTCGTCGCCAACCGGGTCAGGTCTGCTCTGGGGTCGGTGATTCATCCTGACCAAACCTGTGCTGTACTGGACAGGATAATCGCTGAGAGTCTCGCAATCCTCAGGGATACGATCGGCTAAATGCAGGACAGGACGTTTAACACCTGCCTCTTCAGACTGGACCAGGAGAAAGCCTTTGATAGGATATTTCATACGTGTATGAGAGATATTCTATCCAAAATGGGCTTTGGTGAGGGAATCTACAATTGGATCAGACTGCTCTACACCAACATTGTCAGTGCAGTCTCAATCAATGGGTGGGAATCAGTTAGCTTCCCAGTAAGATCTGGAGTCAGGCAGGGCTGCCGTCTCTCTCCTGCCTTGTTTGTGTGCTGCATAGATCCGTTTGCGGAGTCCATCAGGAAGGATGCGAGCCTGAGAGCGGTGAATATTCGTGTCAGCAGGGGCCTCCAGGTTAAGGCCTCCCTCTATATGAATGATGTCGCCGTTTTCTGATGGGATCCTCTGTCCGTGCACAAACTCATGTGCATATGTGACCAGTTCAAACAGACCTTGGGGGACAAGGTAAACCGAGGCAAGAGTGAGGCCATGCTCTTCAGGAACTGGACTGACCAATCCTCCATCCCCATCACCGTCAGGACTGACCACCTGAAGGTGCTGGGTATTTGTTTCGGCTTGGCTGGGGCGTGTGTCAATCTCGGGAGGAGCGCATCAGGAAACTGAGTAAGAAACTGGGCAGATGGAAGCAGCGGTCGCTCTCCATCACGGGAAAAACTTGGTCGTCTGGTGTGAGACACTATCATTACTGTTATATGTGGCACAGGTCTGGCCAATTCACAGAACCTGTGCCTTCGCAGTCTCCCGGGACATCTTCCAATTTATATGGAGATCAAAGATGGACTCGACGTACAAAGATCCAGGCAACTGGGGAGAAAAACGCTCCCAATGCCACACTCACACTGATGGCAACCTTTGTGTGCGGCTGTGCGTTGCTCCCCGATACACAAAAAAGAAATGTCACTACGTACTGAGATTCGACCTGCCCCCGGTGTTGCAAAGGAGGGGCCTGGTCTCGCAGCAAGTTGTTGGACCGTTCTGTATCACCTGTCCTTGGTGGAGAAATTTCTGAAGAATAACACCTTTGACCACAAGTCCATCAGGAAATGGTCAGCACATAGTGTCCTTGAGACCTGTCGGGAAAAGGAGAGGGTGGACCCTGTTGAGCGGTTCCCTGAGCAGACTGTCAAAGCCATTTGGCAGAATGCCTCATCGCCAGAACTTTCCAACAAATACCAAGACATGGCTTGTCTGGTGTTGAGAAGGTCTCTGCCTGTGAGATCCTTTATGCACGCCCAGTCTCTCAGCCGCACCACACGCTGCCCTCGAAGCGGGTGTGGAGGGGACAAGACTGTCAGACACCTCCTTCTGGAATGTGCATATGCAAAGGAAATCTGGAGAGGAATGCAATGGTGTTTGTTGAGGTTTGTTCTGAGCAGCACCGTGATGCAGGACTCCATCCTCTATGGTCTGTTTCCTGGGATGCACACTAAGACGATCATCAACTGTGCATGGAGGATCATCAACTTGGTCAAAGACGCTCTTTTGTCTGTCTGAAACCTTTTGATATTCCAGCTGAAGGAGTTGCCCCCGAATGAGTGTTGCAGAATGGCACATTCTGAGGTACAGGACTACGTATTGAGGGGTGCGCTGAATCTTTGGGCAGCTGCTGCCAAGACGCGGTGTGGAAAGACCACCATGCCATGTCTGTCCACCAAAGAAAAACAGGGGACCCACTCATTAAGTGGGCTCCGCTGGCAACTCAGTTAAATATATGGATGGTAAACGTACAGACTTCTATATGCGAAGGATTAATTCCGATCTCTGTGTGTAAAGAAATGCAATGTGCACATATGAATTGCATCATCAATTGTATAGATCAACAAAATATTTTATGAATAAAGTATGTTTTTGAAATAAAAATAAGTGTTTCCCTCCTTCCCTAACCATAACTAAATGTGGAGTGGTCGATTGACATGCTGTAATTAGCAGAGTAGGTAGTAATGCTTTGGTTTGAGAAGCTTCAGTAAGCAGCAGCTCAGCAAAATGTGCAGATAAGCTCAGATAAAGTCTCTTTAATGCTTGTCTGACAGCAGTCGAGATGGCAGTTAGGGAAGTCACATGTTCTACCTGCGGGATGTGGGTCCTCAGGGAGACTTCCACTGTTCCTGATGAATACACGTGTGTGGGAAGTGTTTGGGCACTGTAGCTGGCTGCTCTCGGGGTCATCCGAGATACGGAGAACTTCGTTTATAAGACCTTTAGTGAGGTGGTCACACCCAAATCCCTCCCTTAGCCTGTTTCTGCAATGACTGTCATATCACAGTACCATGTAAAGATCCATGTCCTGAGTTCATCTGCCTTCCTTGTCAGCCCTGTTGCCTTTAAATAAACGCTATTTATTCCAACACGCGTTCCTTGCTTCCTGTCGTGTTCCAGGCAGAGAGTAGCTGGGCGACCACTAGGAATGGCAAATGGAGTAGGCAGAGAGTGCAGGAATCGCCTGTGGCTATTCCACTTGAAAACAAATATACCATTCTAGATACTGATTTTGGGTTTGGGGAGTGGGTGGGTGTCGGGAAATGAACGTTCAAGGGAAAGCAGCAGCAGCCAGGTTGGTTGCAGTACAACTGGCTCTGGGGCACAGCGGGAAAGGGTAAAGTTAAACAGGGTCTTAGAGGTAGGCGAGTCGATTATTAGGGGGACAGATTGTAGATTCTGTGACCTCAAACGGGAATCCAGGATGGTGTGTTACATCTCAGGTGTCAGAGGACAGGATGTCTCCGAGTGGCTGCAGAACGTTCTCAAGGGGAGGCTGACCAGCCAGAAGTCATTGTGCACGTTGGCACAAATGACAGAGGTAGATATAGGAATGAGGTCCTACAGAGTGATTACAGAGAGCGAGAAGGAAAGTTAAAAACCAGGACCTTGACGGTGGTAATCTTCTGATTACTTCCAGTGGCATGAGCTAGTGTAGGTAAAAATAGGCGGATATGGCAAATAAATATGTGGCTAAAGAATTGGTGCGGGACAGAGATTCAGATTTTTCGATCAAAGGGAATTTTTTGACAAAGGTGACCCGTTCAAGAGGGACAGTTTGCAAATGCACTAGACGGGGGACGAATATCTTCGCAGCTAGTTTTGTTAGTGCTACAAGGGAGAGTTGAAACGAGATTGGCATAGGGGGTGGGATCCTCAAGAGCAGGGAGGCAACTGCGATGCTGGAAAAAGATACAGTAATCAGGATTTGAAATGTGAAAAGTTAGGTCAAGCTGGAACAAGACAATAGACAATAGACAATAGACAATAGATGCAGGAGTAGGCCATTCTGCCCTTCGAGCCTGCACCGCCATTCAATATGATCATGGCTGATCATTCCTAATTAGTATCCTGTTCCAGCCTTATCTCCATACCCCTTGACTCCACTATCTTTAAGAGCTCTATCCAATTCTTTCTTAAAAGAATCCAGAGACTGGGCCTCCACTGCCCTCTGGGGCAGAGCATTCCACACAGCCACCACTCTCTGTGTGAAGTAGTTTCTCCTCATCTCTGTCCTAAATGGTCTACCCCGTATTTTTAAGTTGTGTCCTCTGGTTCGGCACTCCCCCATCAACGGAAATATGTTCCCTCCTGCCAGAGTGTCCAGTCCTTTCATAAGCCTATACGTTTCAATCAGATCCCCTCTCAGTCTTCTAAACTCAAGGGTATACAAGCCCAGTCGCTTCAGTCTTTCCGTGTAAGGCAATCCTGCCATTCCAGGAATTGACCTCGTGAACCTACGCTGCACTCCCTCAATAGCCAGAATGTCTTTCCTCAAATTTGGAGACCAGAACTGTACACAGTACTCCAGGTGTGGTCTCACCAGGGCCCTGTACAGCTGCAGAAGCACCTCTTTGCTTCTATACTCAATCCCTCTTGTTATGAAGGCCAGCATGCTATTAGCCTTCTTCACGACCTGCTGTACCTGCATGCTTGCCTTCATTGACTGGTGGACAAGAACACCCAGATCTCTCTGAACAGCCCCTTTACCTAATTTGATACCATTGAGGTAGTAATCTGCCTTCCTGTTCTTGCCACCAAAGTGGATAACCAGACATTTATCCACATTAAACTGCATCTGCCATGCATCTGCCCACTCACCTAACTTGTCCAGGTCACCCTGTAATCCCCTAACATCCTCATCACATTTCACCCTACCACCTAGCTTTGTGTCATCAGCAAATTTGCTAATGTTATTGCTGATACCATCTTCTATATCATTTACATATATTGTAAAAAGCTGCGGTCCCAGCACGGATCCCTGCGGTACCCCACTGGTCACTGCCTGCCATTTCGAAATGGAGCCGTTAATCACTACCCTTTGTTTCCTGTTAGCCAACCAATTCTCTATCCAATCTAGTACTTTGCCCCCAATCCCGTGCGCCCTAATTTTACTCACTAACCTCTTGTGTGGGACTTTATCAAAAGCTTTCTGAAAGTCCAGGTACACTACATCCACTGGATCTCCCTCGTCCATCTTCCGAGTTACATCCTCAAAAAATTCAAGAAGATTAGTCAAGCATGATTTCCCCTTCATAAATCCATGCTGACTCTGTCCTATCCTGTTACTATTATCCAGATGTGCCGTAATTTCATCCTTTATAATAGACTCCAGCATCTTTCCCACCACTGAGGTCAGACTAACTGGTCTATAATTTCCTGCTTTCTCCCGCCCACCCTTCTTAAAAAGTGGCACAACATTAGCCGCCCTCCAATCCTCAGGAACCAACCCCGATTCTATTGAACTCTGGAAAATAATCACCAGCGCATCCACGATTTCCCGAGCCACCTCCTTCAGTACCCTGGGATGCAGGCCATCAGGTCCCGGAGACTTATCAACCTTCAGACCTAACAGTCTCTCCAACACCAAATCCTGGCAAATAGAAATTCCCTTAAGTTCAGGTCCTTCAGCCACTGTTACCTCAGGGAGATTGCTTGTGTCTTCCCCAGTGAACACAGATCTGAAGTACCCATTTAATTCCTCTGCCATTTCTTCATTCCCAGTAATATATTCCCCTGCTTCTGTCTTCAAGGGCCCAAT
The DNA here is from genome assembly GCF_047496795.1 of Chiloscyllium punctatum. Taxonomy (NCBI): domain Eukaryota; kingdom Metazoa; phylum Chordata; class Chondrichthyes; order Orectolobiformes; family Hemiscylliidae; genus Chiloscyllium; species Chiloscyllium punctatum. The sequence goes on along the minus strand of NC_092790.1, from coordinate 45,154,170 downwards.
TTTTGTCCTAACCATTTTTTTTGCCTTGGACATACCTAAAAAAGCTTTTACTATCCTCCTTTATATTCTTGGCCAGTTTACCTTCGTACCTCATTTTTTCTCTGCGTATTTCCTTCTTACTAATCCTCTGTTGTTCTTTAAAAGCTTCCCAGTCCTCCGTTTTCCCGCTTATCTTCGCTAAGTTATACTTTTTCTCTTTTAACCTTATATGTTTCTTTACTTCCCTTGTCAAGACGGGGAACAAGGAATGCCTGTTGGCTTAATTTCCATTTATTTAAATGCAAAAGGGCTGATCGGTAAGACTGATGATCTCCGGGTGTGCATATGTACATGGGACTGAGATAGTATAGCTATTACAGAAATATGGCTGAGGGACAGATAGGATTGACAGCTTAATGTACCTGGGTAAAATGCATTAGGAGGGACAGAAATGGTGGAAAGAGTGGTGGGGGACTTGTATTTCTGATGAAGGAGAGCATCACAAAGCATCAGAGATGAAATAACTAAAGGAACAATCAGGGTGTCTTTGTGGGTGGAATTAAGAAATAAGAAGGGGATGGTGACATTATTGTGCCCCCAAATAGTCAATAGTAATTACAGGAACAAAAATATGTACAGAGATTAGGGAGACTTGAAAGTACAATAGGGTTGTCATAATGGTAGTTTTAATTTTTATAACACAGATTGGGACTGCCAGAGCATTAAGGCATTTGATGATATTAAATTCATTAAGTGCGTCAGGAAAGTTTCCTCAAGCAGTATGTAGAGGATCCTAATCGGGAAGAGGCAAAATTTGACCTATTCTTAGGAAATAGTGCAGGACAGGTGAGTGAGGTGACGGTGGATTCGCAGTTTGAGACCTGTGACCATAGTTCTATTAATTTTAAAATAGTTACGTAGAAGAAAAAAAAAACTGGTCCTCAGATTCAAGTTCTACATTGGGGCAAGGTGAATTTTGCCGGAATTGTACAGGAGCTTGCGGGGTTGACTGGATTCGTTTGTTTGCAGGCAAAGGGACCTCTGGCAAGTGGAAGCCTTTCAAAGTGAGACAGCTAGAATTCAAGATCTATATGTTCCTGTGAGGGTGAAAGGAAAGTTGACAGGAATGGGGAAACTTGAATGACAGGAGATATTGAGGCTTTGACCAGAAAAAAATGTGGACGTGTGGCTCATGTCCAGGCAGGCGGGATCAGGGGAATCATTGGAGGTACACAGGGGATACTGGAGTTTAGTGAAGAAGGAAATCAGTAGGGCGATAAAGGGCCTTGACTGAGAAGATCAGGGTGAATCCAAAGAGGTTCATTTTGAATATTAAAGGAAAAAAAACATTAACTGCAGAAAGAATAGGACCATCAAAGACCAAAGTGGACATGTATGTGTGGAACCATAAGAGATGGGCGATGTCTGTGTTTACCGTGGAGAAAAACATGAATACTTGGGAACTTGGGGAAGTTAGTGGTGGTATCTTAGGGAAAGTCCATAGCACAGTAGGTGAGGTTTTGAATGTACTGGAATGTTTGAAGCTGGATAAATCTCATTGTCCTTAACAGATTGATACAAGAAAACTGCAAGGGGCTAGAGAAAAAATTGATAGGCCCTGGCTGATAAATCTGATCATCATTAACCACAGCTGAGATCCCTGAAGACTTGAGGATAACAAATGTTGTATCTTATTCAAGAAGGACTGGAAAAGCAAATATCTAGAAACTATAGACCAGGAAGTTTAACATCTCTACGTTACTTGAGAAGATTATCAGGGATACGTTGGACATGCATTTGGAAAATTGAATTTGATTCGGAATAGTCAGCATGACTTTATGAGTGGAAGTTTGTACCTGACGAATTTGTTAAAGTTCTATGATGACGTGCCCAGGAAAGTTGACGAGGTCTGGCCGGTACATGTCGAAACATGTTATGCTGTCAAAGCACAACAGGTCAGGCAGCATCGGAGAGGCAGGAAAATCGACGTTTTGGGCATCAGCCCATCATCAGAAATGTCCAAATCAGCGATTTTCCTGCCTCTCGGATGCTGCATGACCTGCTGAGTGTTTCCAGCACCACAATTTTCAACATCTACCGGCCAGGCCGAATCAACTTTCCTGGTTACGTCATCATAGAATATTAACTGATCTCCAGCATCTGCAGTGCTTACTTTCTCCAAGGGCAGTAGATTTAATCTATATGGATTTAAGTTACACCAGAACAGGATGGTCCTTTTCAGGCCTTGGACACATATACGGTAACAGGAGGAGGCCAGTCAGCCACTCGAGCCTGTAAAACTGTACCCAGAGTAGATCATGCAGTCTATTCAGCTACTTCAAGTTAGTAACACAGGAAATGTAAGAGGCCACCAAGTGACTGGACAATAGGAAGACTGGAAGAAGACGATCTCTGTATAGCCCCGAAAACCTGCCCTTCCTTTCAGTAAGGGCACAGCTGATCCGCTCTCAGCCACAATTTCTCTTTTATGCCCAATTCTTTGTAGCATTCAACTCCCTGATGTGTCAATTTTCATTAACACCACGCCGTGCTCCAAGCATTTCAATGATGTAGCTCCCCCTAACTGTCTGGGATAGAGAGCCCCAAACATTCACTACCCTCTGAGAGAAGGAAACACTCTCCACACATATACCGTGACTTATTGAAATGAACAATAGATATGAACACAGCGTCAGATTGACTGGCCCTGACATCACGGCGGTATTTGACTGAGCAAGGTGTCAAGGAGACTGAACAAAATTGAACTTAATGGGAATCAGTTGTAAACTCCCCATTGGCTGGATCATCCAGAACACAGTGGGACTGGTGGAGACCAATCCTCTCAATCCCTGGATATCTCTGTGGATGAGCCTCAGGGAAACTTTCTCGGCACAAACTATTGCAGCTCGTTCATCAATGTCTTTCCCTCCGTCATACCTTCAGAGCTGGGGATGTTCAGTGAAGATCACACAATGTTCAGAACAATGTGTCACCTCCTCAGGAGCAAAAGTTTCAAACCCTGGACAACATTCAAGCTCATGCAGTAAAACTGTCCGGAACATTCATGCAACAGTGAGACCAGACCCTGCACATTTCTTCGTTAAAAAAAACGAAGCTCATGCAGCATCTTAAGCTGCTTTCACGGAAATTTGACAGAGCCATTCAGCCCATCAAAACTATTGGATAAGAACAGACACGGTCCCTTTCGCTTTCTCCAGACTATTACACTGGAAGCGATTTTTAAAAAATCTACAAATGTTGAAATGCAAAGTAGACAGGCAGAAGGCTGGAAGAACGCAACAAGCAAGGCAACATCAGGAGGTGGAGAAGTTAACTGCTTGGGGATAAATATTCAGGACTGGAGTGGGGTAAGGGAGCTACAGATAAAGAGGCAGGACGAGGGAGGAGGAGACAGGGTGCTGAGGTGGGGATAGATGAACACAGGTTAAAGGGGTACCACTGGGTTGGACGATGGGAGAACTGAATCCAGCTGAATCTGAAAGAAGGGTAGCTAGAATGGAAGGAAGGAGAAGGAGGTGGGAATGGAGTTGGGGGATTGGAAGGCAGGTTATTTGAAATTGGAGAACTCAATGTTGTCTGACTTTCTGTGTTCTTCCATGCCCATGCTTTCCTGCTATTACACAGGAAGATAATGAGCTCAGTCAGTACATCACGCTGGTAAGCAGGAACCAAGGGTCGCTCAATAATGTCCGTGAACCTTTTTTCCCTGGGACCAGAAGGAGGACTTTCTGTCCCTCGAAACACTAACGCATAAAGAGAAGAAACTATTCAGCCCCTCCAGACTGTAACACAAAGTAGGATGTCACTGATGCTCCAACATTGCAAAACCAATGCACAGACAGACTGGCCCATGTTGTTCCTCCTGGCTCCATTGTTAATGGTGCACACGCGTTATATTAACGACACCATGGTTTGCTAACAGTGAGGAGAGACTGCGGACAGTTTGTGCCAGGTCTCAAGGAGGCATCTCCCAGAAGGCAGGCTAGTGTCCTGTATGGAGGTCAGAAGTTGCTGGGAATGGCGAACTCTATCAGAGTGTGGCTCCAGACAGGTTTGTGAAAACATAACGTTCAGTGCAGGATCACACACCAACTGCTCATTGAGACAGTGACAGTTCATTCAGAGCCTGGAGCTCTCGCTTAACCAACATAAGGTCCCACGCAGGTACGTATAATATCATAGAATCGTAGAGTCTAACATAACGGAGACAGGCCGTTCAGCCCAAACTGGTCCATGCTGACCTAAATCTTCATCCAAGCTAACCCCATTTCCCTACACTTTACCCACATTCTTCTAATCGTTTTCTCCCTATATAGGCGGCACCTGTGGGCGGCACTGTGCCACACTGGTTCGCACTGCCTCCTCACAGCGCACGAGGCGGGTTCCGTTCCCGCCTCCAGCATATCTGTGTTTGGAGTTTGCACATCCTCTCCGTGACAGCGTGGGTTTCCTCCAGGTGCTCCGGTTTCCTCCTACAATCCAAAAACGTGCAGGTTATTTGAATTGGTCCTACTAAGTTGCCCAAGGTGCTAGGTAAAGGGGAAAATGTAGGAGGATGGGTCTGGGTGGGTTGTGAGTCAGTGTGGACTTGTTGGGCCGAAGGGCCTGTTTCCACACTGTAAGTAATCAAATCTAAGTAAAATATTTGCCTATGGGAAAATACATACTTTATTTAACACTATCAATGTTTTGTTTTTAAAATAATGAGTTTTGGTCCATTACCCTCAAGGTTTAATGCAATCACTTTTTTTTTCTTTTGTAGTGACATAGATTATTTCCTTCGCAGTCTTCTCATGATACCATCACCACACGGATTAATCTGGTGAAACTCCTTTACACTGGCTAACTGTGGCAAGGTGATCGTTCCTTATAAAGGAGAGATAATCTGTACACAGTGCCCCAAGTACCTTCTGAACAACACTCTAGCACGGCAGGAAAGTATTTCACTCCAATTCTTGAATCGTTTTGCAAAGAAGGACAGTATACAATTTACTGTGTTGAATACTTGCTGCCTGGTATGAACTCTGTTTGTGACTTCTGACCAAGGAACACAGCTCATTTTCGCCAACGGCCGTTCTGATTCTTTAACGTTCTAATTAGTTCAAAATGAAGAAGGATGGTATGTTTTACCAAATCATTCTTTTGCCTTGCGAACAGCTGTGTTTCAAGTCCAGCCACACAAACAGCAACACCACGATTGCCATTTGAGATGGTCAGAGATGCCAGGAAGGCGATGTCCTAACAGTAGTATCTCCAAATAATTAATCTGGGGACCCGGGTGCTGACCCCATCCTGGATTCGAATCCCACCATGATAAAAGGTGGCATTTGAATTCAATAAAATCGAATGAAGCTATGAAACCATTGCCGATTATCAGAAAATCCTACCTGACACTGTAATGTTCTTCGGGGAATTATATTTACCACATTCAGCTGGTCGGACTGACATGTGTATTTGACTCTGAATTGCCCTTTGAAATAGCCAAACCAGCCGCTCAGTTAGTTACTCACTATAAACATCAAAGAAATGTAACCGGACTGAACTAAGCACTGACTACTCACAGCCCACAGACTGCAGTGGGTCAGGAAGGCAGCTCACCAACACTTCTCAAGGACAATGACGAAAGGGAATTAAATACTGGCCCAGCATCCCACTAATGAATAAAGGCGGATGATCACACTCAGGGAATACAGACAAAGGGACATAACTCACTTTAAACAGGAACCTTGATTTATACCCTACATGGGCATGATTTTCGTTAATATGGGAACAGGAGAAAAAAAATAAGATTAACCTCGTTTTTTAATTTCCATTCCATCTGATCATCTTCAAACCCTTTGTTTGCTTATTTTCTTTTATCTCTCGTTTATCTGTCTATTCAATCACTCCTTGTCCCCTTCATCATAGACATCCCTGTCACCAACATCAATCACAATATTTTCAAGCTGTGTTCAGTTATGATGGTAGGTCAGCGAACTCGAAATGTCAATTCTATTTTGCCCTCGACCCACGGGTGCCAAATCTGAACAGTTACTGTGGCAGCTTCTCATTCTTTTTTTTTGTTTCTGATCTCTTGCATCATTCTTTGTTTTATTTAAACTTCCATAATATTATGACATGGGATGTCTGCATCGCTGGTAAGGGCAGCATTTATTGACCTCACTAAATGCTCTTTATTGTGAGGTCATTCTTTGACACAGTATAGAGCCAATCACATTGTTGTGGATCTGACGTCAGTCTTAAGACAGTTCGGTAATAATGCTAGATTTCTGTACCAAAGGATATCAGTGCTATAGATAAACGTATTGTCAAAATGCTGGTGCTGTTATTGAAATATTCGAGAAATTATCGTTTATTTCCAATTCCTGTTATTTGAATTTAAGTTCTGACATATCTGAGGTAAGATTTAAAACAGTGTATTTTGTGCAGTAACCTGGGCCTCTGAATTACATATCCGCTGACATCACTTCTCTGACACATTGTCCCTGTCATGAATTTACTTTAGAGACAAGAACAAGGTTGTGATTGACATATTTGTAACGGAAAGTGCGCTTGTAAGAGAACTGGAACCATAAAGTCTGAATTTTATAATGGTTTATTTAGTATCCGCACTGACGTCAAGGTGGGGACTGCTGATATTATGGAGCTGGTAGTGGGTAGAGTTGGTGATGGAGAGAATACCAAGAAATAAATCAATTCGGGTCCAAAAGGTACTTCGAGAATGTGAACAGTCTTGTTCTCAGATGTTTGTGTGGACGAGCTTGTTGGGCAGTTCAGAAGTTTGTAATAATGAATGGAATTTGCATTTGAAACTGAAGACAAAGGATTCTGTCTTTGCCAAATGTAGATAACAGAAATAGCAATGAGGTTCACCATGGTTTATTGATTAACAAATGGATAGAGATGAAGAGACTTACCAGGAACACCAACAATAGCGAGCATGGGATAGTAGCCCGCGTGAATAATCATCAGTGCACCCATATATCCGATGTGATAATGTGAACCCAGACCAGGAAAAATAAGCAAGATACCAGGATAAACTCCTGTCCATTGTTGCAGCATTCCAATCTGGAGTTCTTAAAATCTGATACATTAATGGAACATTCCAGATTATTCTCGAATGTTTATCTCTCCTCTCACTGTCTCTGCAGCTGCTGATCCCTGTTAGTGTTGGAGATGATGCATCTGCTGCGACAATGGCATAAAGCATTGCATGAAGCTCCTTACTATTAGAAGAGGGGTGCCACATCTAGTGCCACAGTCAAAATACATGGAGACTGGCCTCAATCACAGTCACTGAAAAAACAGATCCAGTTGACTCCTTTCAGTGTGGTACCTTCCGTTCACAATACGAACTGGACTGGATTGAATGTTGGCATCACTGGCTGTTGGTCACATCTCCCACCACCAATTGCTGTCGTGACGTTAGTGGTGAGGGACAATGAGGATATTTTCCTATCACAAGTTAGATGATTCTGATGTGTTGTCCGTTTGCAATGTTATAACCACCTGAACTTCCCATCACCATCACCCCCAAAACTAACAACCTAGATGTAGTTACCGTACTGATGTCTCCTCCACAGAACAGGCGCCAGCCAATAGATTTGCAGTGGGCATATTTGCCCTGACCGTACACAGAAAGTGTGAATCTGTCTGGACATTCCTCTCATTGCTCTAATAAGCCAATCTTGTATCTTCAATACCCAATGCCCTTCAGCACTATTTTATATTAACTCACAAACACTCATTTTTTGAATTCACTTCAAAGCCAAATGTCACAAATTGTCACAAGTCTGGTCCCTTTACAGGATTATGTTGTTCTTGATCTTTATTTTCAGGGATGCTCTAAATGACCCAAGGTTTCAATATGTCTGGTTTTTTAAAAGGTTTATTAGTGTCCCTTCATTTATACATAACAGATAATGCATCAGGCAGAACGTTTTCAATTCTTTAAAAAAAAACCCTGCATAATCAAAGGATGTGTCCAGCTCTGTAGCTGGGCAGTTCTGTTCAGTTTGGGGGCGAGTTGAGTCAGGTCACTGTTGAAATTGGATGCTCACCCCCTCCTTCTGCACTTCTGACCTCATGAACTGCAAGCATTTTGTGTCAGATTTACTCTTTGTGCTAAGGGGTTTGTTCATTGCGATTGTTGCAAGTATTTTGATGCAGCAACCTTAAGTCTGGATAGCCTGTAGGTTGGATAGGATACGTTATTCAGCTATTCTCCCTTCAGTTCATGCACTTCATTCTGTAATTTGGGAAACAAATAATGTTTGTTTAAAATACTGCAGTCTGACCAGCTAATTTATTCTGCGAATATCCACTACACACTTACCTTTAACAAATAAAAAGTTACCGTCTGGGCTACTTGCTTAAACATTTTTGAGGGATCAGGCCTGGTCCATAACATATTGGGGGCCCTTTGCAGGATTTAGGCAGCGAGTGGCAGGTGTTCTTGTCTCTTATTTTGTGTGTTGATTTGTCTTGGTAAACAGAGATTTAGAGAGCAATGGCTCTTGCAGGAACCAAGGATGTTTTGGAGGTGGAAGAATCGACCTTGGGGATTTTACAAAATGCACATAAATCCAAGCTGCAAGAATTAGTAGACAAGCTGCAGTTGAAGCTGCCTCCTAATGTGAGGAAAGTTGAGATGATTGCAGCAGTAGTTCTGCATTCAAACTTGCTGGAAACTCCACCGGGATCTGTACAGAAGATTAAACTTCAATCGCAAATAAAGCAGCTTGTGTTAGAAGCAGAAATGAAGCAGTTGGCGTTGCGACTAAATTTAGAAGGAAAAGAAAGAGGACGAATAGATTTAATGCAGGAAAGAGAAAAAGAAAAAAAAGTAAATGTTTATCAGAAGAAAAATAAAAAGAGAGCGCGTTTGCGTTTCAGAGATAGACATTTAGAATGGAAGGTCAGCTTAAAAGGATGGAAATGAAGGCTGAAGTTACGCTTAGGGATCTGGGGAGTATGAGGATGCAAATCAAATGCACATGAACTTGTTCCAGAAGCCTCTAGACAACATTTAGGAACCTAAGGAGTGGTCCGGGTCAAACGTATATTGAGTTTGAAAGGTTCAAACAAAGTAATTTTGATAGATGGAAAAGAACTTTAAAATTCAAGCAAACCTATGATGCACTTAGAGAGTAACTATTTTGGAGGAATTCGAAAATTCACTGCCTGAAGTAATGCAAACTCCTGTGGGAGAGCAGAGAGTTTCGATAGCAAGGTTAGCAACTGAAATGGCTGAAGATTATGAATTGGTCTATAAAACACAGTTTGGCTTCCAGACTAAATTTCAGTCCATGAGGTAAGTAAACTGGGGCAAAGAGAAATCCTCACGTGGGAAGGGATATGTAGATCTCAGTGAAAATCATAAGGATAACTTACGACAGGGGTAAAAAGGAAATCCAAGAAGAGGACAAAGAAGTTTAAAAAACTCCAATGTTTTCATTGCAATAAATTAGGTCACAGGAAATCACTCTGTTGGTGCGCTAGGGAAAAAAAGATGTAGGAAAACAGGATAAGCCTGGGAGTTTTGTTGGAGTGGTAACAGAAAGCACAGTGGAGGCGAGAAAGCTTCATCAGAGTGTACAAGCTGATCGGAGATTGGTCAAGGAGGAAGTGCCGAATCTTGCTTATAAAATATACCTTCAAAGGGAAAGTTTATTCACATAGGCCAGAAGTAGCAGGTACAGAGGATGCAATATTAAGGGACACAGGATCCTCTCAGTCTGTGATGCTGAAAGATGAGGAGATATATATTCCTGAGGGACTATTTCCAGAAAAGTTACTATTAAAGGGAATTCACTGTGAGACTAAAAAAAATCACATGGTTATGTTAAGGGAGGATAGAGTGTCCAGTGAAGAGTGAGGAAATTGTGATAGGAGTACTGGACAAACTCTCAGCTCCAGGAATACAACTTTTCCTTGTAAAGTATGCAACTGATTCACCGGTAGAAGTGCTGCCTGCTCTGGTTAAAAACCACTGGAGACACAGCCAATTGAAGCAATGCCTTATCTTGGAATCTTTTCTGAATGTGGGGTAACAAGGTCCCAATATCACGAGTTCAAACAGGAGAGATATAAAAATGTAAAGGTAAGTAAGCTGAAGTGGCATGAGGAGATACTTCGTTCCATTAGATAGTTGTTACAAAACAGGAGAAAATAGGTCACAGGACTTTGGTTAGGCCACATTTGGAGTACTGTGTGCAGTTCTGGTCGCCTCACTTTAGGAAAGATGTGGAAGCTTTGGAGAGGGTGCAGAGAAGATTTACCAGGATGTTGCCTGGAATGGAGAGTAGGTCGTACGAGGATAGGTTGAGAGTTCTCGGCCTTTTCTCGTTGGAACGGCGAAGGATGAGGGGTGACTTGATAGAGGTTTATAAGATGATCAGAGGAATAGATAGAGTAGACAGTCAGAAACTTTTTCCCCGGGTACAACAGAGTGTTACAAGGGGACATAAATTTAAGGTGAAGGGTGGAAGGTATAGGGAAGATGTCAGGGGTGGGTTCTTCACCCAGAGAGTGGTGGGGGCATGGAATGCGCTGCCCGTGGGAGTGGTAGAGTCAGATTCATTGGCGACCTTTAAGCGGCATTTGGATAGGTACATGGATGGGTGCTTAATCTAGGATAGAAGTTCGGCACAACATCGTGGGCCGAAGGGCCTGTTCTGTGCTGTATTGTTCTATTGTTCTATGTTCTACATGTTTAGTTCAGCTAAACTAATTGAGTTACAGCAGAAAGATGAAATTTCTAAGTAGTTGTATCAAAAGGGCATATACATTAGGGATTCTGAATGCATCCCTGAGTATTATTACCTTAAAAATGGTGTCTGCATGAGGAGATGGAAACGATCACATACTGAAGGAGATGAGAAATGGGCAGAAATTCATCAAATTGAATTGAAAATGGGGTACAGAAAGGAGAAGCTGCAAGTGAAGCATGAATTACCACGTGGAGGTCATTTTGGAGTGAGGAAAACACAGTCTAAAATAGAAGGCATTCTTACTAGCCTACACTGCACCATCATGTTGTTGAATTTTGCCAGACGTGAAATACACGTGAGGTAATTAGAAAACCAGAGGTGTTAATAAAACCTGCATCTTTAATAACTATTCCTGCAGTTGAGGAACCTTTTACAATCGTTTAATTGATTGGCTAGGTCCCCTATATCAAAAAAAAAAGTGTGAATCAGTATTTGTTAACAATAATTGATGTATCCACGAAATTTCCAGAGGCTATTGCATTATGCAAAGTCACAGCGAAAAGGATGGTAAAGGAAATACTCTTTTTAAAAATATATACGGACTACCAATAGAGATACAGTGCGACCAAAGTTCAAACTTCACATCCAAACAGTTCAAAGAAGTTAAGGGCAGCTCTGTAATAAATCAATTCAAATCTACTGTGAACCATCTAAAATCGCAGAGAGCACGAGAAAGGTGACATCAAACTTTCAAGATCATGTTGAATGCTTATGGTAAGAATTATCCAGCTCATTGGGGTAAGGGCTTTTGGTGATCAGAGATGCACAAAATGAATTGACCAACTTCTGTCCATTTTAATTAGGTTATTAAGAGGTAGGACCGTTAAGGTCGATTCAGGAGTAGTTAGTAAATCAGAAGTAAAAGGCCACACTATTGGACTATGTCTCAAATTTTCCGGAATGATTAAAAAACGCTGGGGAGTTGGCTAGATGGCATTTAAAAGTATTGCAGAATGCACCTAAACAGGAAGTAGACAAGAACTCAAAAATTTGCAATTTTGCTCTCGGGGATAAAGTATGTATGTTACTTCCAGTGATGAGGGGATCTTGAAAAGCAAGGACTGGTGAAACTTATCAAATGCGAAAGAATATTGAGTGAGGGTAACTACTTGATAGGGACTCCAGGCAGAAAGGAATCTCACAGAGTATGTCATGTGAATATGCTCAAAAGGTATTTTGACAGGGAACGGACAGCAAGAGGAGAATGTGTTAAATGATTACAGTACAGAAGGAAAAACTAAGTTCAGAGGATTCTGGATTGAACGTTCCTCAAATTAAAGTGGACAATGAGGAAGTTTTCTAAAATTGGGATAAATTATTGAGTAACCTCCCTGAGGAAAAATAAAATAAAATGACGTGATAGAGTTGTTAGTATTATATGGGGAGATATGAGGAAATTAAATGGGAAATATTACCTAATTGTGCATAAGGTAGATAAAGGACATGCTGTTCCGATTAAGCAGCATCCTTATTAGCATAATCCTCTAAAGTTGGCACAGGTTCAGAAGGGGATTGAACACATGCTCCAAGATGACATAATCCACCTGAGTTACAGTGACTAGAACTCATCCTAAGTCATGGTACTGAAACCAGATGGTACCCAACGATTATCTGTGGACTATCGCAAAGTCAATGCAGTTAAATAAGGATGCATATCCAATTCCGCAGTTGGAAGGCTTTCGTTGGAAGGTGGGACAAGCAACTTCCATTTGGTTTGAGCTCCATCTGATTAAGCAATGCCTTTCAAGGTAGCTATAAATGCGAGTGATGTGGGTGTCGGTGCTGCACACCTGCTGGAACACGACGAGAAGACACAAAGACTTATTGGTATTTATCCAGCAAGTTAAACATTTATTGGTAGAAATATTCAACAGCTAAGAAAGAGACTTTGAGCTTCGTGTTGGCATGACAACATTTCAGTTTTTTTATTATTAGCAACGCATCTGTAACAATAACCCATTGAAGCTTTTGGAGAAATTTAAGGACAATAATGCGAGTCTGTTTTGCTCGACCCTGTAAATTCAGCCACACAATTTGAAAATTGAGCCTCTGGCAGGTCTTGAAAACATGATTGCCAAAGCATTGTCGAAACTTTAATGACAGATAGACACACTCAGTGGTAGGTGTATCACACACTGAATTTGGATGTAGCTCTGCAGGTTTGCATTTTTATACTAAGTGAAGGCATATGTGTGTTTTTGTGTACTAACCACTACTTTTGGTGATTTTGAGAACTGAAGACATCTTTAGATATTAATGATTCAGTTTTATATGGTCCCTTCACAAGGTTATGTTGTGTTTGATTTTTTTTTTCAGAGAGGTTCGAACCGACCCAAGGTTACAACATGTCTCAATTTTGAAAGGCTCATTGGGATCCTTTGGTTTATACCAAACTGGTAAAACCTCAAGAACAAGGTCTTCAAGTCTTAAAAACAAACTGGTATAATCAAGGGGACATGGACAGCTCTCCGCCAGCGCAGTTCAGTCAGTTCGAAGGTTATTTAAGTCAGAGTCACTGTTGAAACTGGACGCTCTCCCCATCCTTCTGTCCTCTACATTTGTAACCTGTAATCTTGGTTTGTGTAATTTTTACTCTTTGTGCCAAGGGGGTTGTTTATTGGGAATGTTGAAACCAATTTGGAACAGCATCATTAAGTAGGGAAAGCCTGTCAGGTTCGGATCGGATGAGTTATTTGAGTATTCAATATTCGTTGGTTGTGTTTCATTACTTAATGCTTTAAATAAATTCTTTTTGTTTAAAACTCGGCAGTCTGACCAGCTAATTCACTCTGGGGATATCCACTATACAGTTACTTTCAACAATTAGCAAATCTACGGTCTGGGCGACCTGATTAAAATGTTTGGAGGAGTCGGGCCTGGTCCATAAAAATGTAAAAAATAATCTTGTTCATCAAAAGTTATGATTTAACAAGTAAGGGAAGGAATGAATATGATATTGGCTATGACACAGAAAGGATTGGGGCCAACAACTGAGGAGACCTCCTCAGATTACAAAAAGATCTTGATCAAATGGGTCAATCAGCTGACAAATAGCAGACAGAGTTCAATCTGGATGAATGCGAGGTGCAGGCAGTAGTGTGTGTTTGCTGCTGTCTGCTGCACCAGGAATGGGATAATTTTATACCCCATCTCCTGGGTTCAGCACATCGATGTCCTTCGTGATCTTGGAGAGGCCTTACTCTCGTGGTTAAGTCTTGCTGTTAATGTAGTTACACAATATCTTTGAATTATCATTAACCTTATCTGCCCATGCTATCTCATATCTCTTTTTGGCTTTCCTTATTTCTCTCAAAATGGTGCTCCACTCTCTTTATATTGATTAAAAGATTCAATTCAATAAAGTTGTCTGGATCTAAAGTAAGTATGTCTTTTATTTTTGGGTGGCACCTCAGTAACTTTAGTCATCCATGGTTCCTTAACCTTACTAGCTTTACCCTCACGCTAACAGGAACATTATGCCTCTCAACTCACGTCGTCAGTCTGTTGACTGCCTCCCCCTTGTCAGACATTATTTTACCTGCGAAAAGTCTACTCCCATCAAACTTGGACAGTCCTTGTCCCATGCCATTGAAAATTATGGTACTCCAATGAAAAAGATAATATTAATGGAAGGCGTATTATTTTCCACTAATAGTTATGATTGCAAGACCCAAAAGTATTCTCCCATGTTCACTTCAGTCACTTGCCCTGCCTATTTCACAAAACCTGGTCTCGTTTTGCTCCTTCTTGATTAGGATGATCCACTTACTGATGAAGAAAATTTTCTTCGACACATTTGACAAATTCTTCATGATTCAACCTTTTAACACTATGGTAGTCCCAATCATTTCTTTAGTAAATTAAAATCCCTATTACCACAACCTTATTAAGCTTACATATATCCGAGATCTTCCTACATGTCTGTTTCTCAATTTATTTCTTACTGTTGGAGAGCATATGGTGCAATAACGTCAACATACTCTTTCCTCTCTTATATTTAATTTCTATCAATATATTTTGATTGGACGATTTGTCATAAATGAGCATATAGTGCAATCTCTTCAAAGTGATCTTTACTTTCTTATTTTTAACACTACCCATGTATTTCACCTGATCATGTTTGAGAAATCGCTTCTCCAGTAATACCAGTAATTTATCCCTTAATCTAAAACGGCATGCCTCCCCCTCTCCACTTTTTCTATCCATTCTATGACACCTATCACCTGGAACGTTGAATTGACAATCTTGAACATCTCTCAGGCGAAAGTGAGGACTGCAGATGTGGAGATTAGAGTCGAGCGTGTGGTGCTGGAAAAGCACATCAGGCCAGGCAGCACCCGAGAAGCAGGGAAATCAACGTTTTGGGCAAAAGGCCTTCAACAGCCCTTTCCTGATGAGGGGCTTTTGCCTGAAGCCTCGATTTTCCTGCCCCTCGGGTGCTGCCTGGCCTGCTGTGCTTTTCCAGCACCACACTATCCACTTGAGCACCTCTTCACCAACTTTCAGTAATAAATATGATATCCCAATCCTATGCTCTTAAACATGCCCTGAGTTCATGAAATTTCCCCATAAGACCCCTTGCATTGAAATAAATGCAACTTAGTGTTTCAGAATTACTGTGTACTCTGACTCTCTCACCTTTCGTTTCTAATGGACATGCTCTATTCACATTCATAACTTTCTCCATCATCCGTCCATTAACACTGCCAATTAGAATAACCCCCTTGCCTTCTCTATCAATATAATGCCTCCCTATATAGAGTGAGCAAATCTCCCTGCTAAGATATTGGTTGATTTCCAGTTTAGATTAGAACAATCCTTTTTGAACATGTGTTTTCTCTTCCAAAACAAATTCCAATTTTCCCAAAATCTAAATCCCTCAACTACAGCCCAGCTCTTCAGCCATTGATTTTTCTCCTTTAACCTTTCGTTCCTCCACCGGTTGGGGCTGGCATTGGCAGTAAACCATAAATTAATACTTTTAAAATTTTATTTTTAATCTCCCTCACCTCTTAAATTCACACTGTACTGCTTTAATATTTCCCCTAAAAAGTCATTCCTATCAATATGTACAACAATCTATGACTACTCATTCTCACCTTTAACAATGTGCTTGAAAAGTTTAGAGACATTCTTAAGCCGAGCACAAACCACCCTAAACTCATGCTCACTGCCACAGAATCTCCTGCTGCTGCCTCTGACTGAACATCCCACTGTAGCAATAATTCTTCTAAATTTTCTTTAACACTGCCTAATATAAAAATCGTGCCATCAGTCCAATAACTGATGGCTCTTCCATTTTCCTCAGAAAGACTACCTTCTTCAACTGTTCCAAAAAGTGAAAATCTTTTTGATAGAGGAATAGTCGCCGGAGACATTGAAGTACCTTCTTATCTTTCCTGACAGTCACCATTTATCTGACTGCTTTGCTGGGTAGTACTTTTTTTCTAAATCTTCTCTCCAACCTCTCTGTGACCTAAATAACATTATGCCTCGAAGCAGGATTTTTCACAACACCTTATTTATATGTTACCTTTCATTACCTATAGATAATAATGTTAAAATGGAAGCAAAAACATTTACACATCAAACATGTAAAAATTTGATAAAATTAACCCTTTAACTAATTAACTCAATATAAATATTCATCTTCAATATATTCCTAGCAGAAAAGTCTTCTCCTGAGCAGAAAACAGACAAGACTCTCTGGAATGAAGGCACAAGTCCTTATTTTTTTTAAAAAATGTTTAATTTTTTGAAACGGAAACAAACTTTCACAGCGTTAAAAAAGAAACATTAAAAACCATGTGAAAACTGTAAGCGTTGGTTTTGCCTATGCTATTTCTGAGTTTGCCACTGTCATCTCACGGTATTGTGGCACAGTGGTTAGCGCTACTGCCTCATGGCGCTAAAGACCCGCGTTCAATTCCCATGTCAGGCGACTGACTGTGTGGAGTTTGCACGTTCTCCCCGTGTCTGCATGGGTTTCCTCCCACAGTCCAAAGATGTGTGCATCAGGTGAATTGGCTGTACTTAATTGCCCGTCGTGTTAGGTTATGGGTGGGTTGCACTGTGGTGGGCTGGAGGGCCTGTTTCCACACTGTAAGTAATCTAATCTCGCTGTTTTCATCCTCTAAGACGCCAATATTTAATTTTAACATTCTTTTCCTTTTTGTCTTCTGCGAGAAATGTTAGTTTTCAATTCTTATGCTTTCTACACATTTTGTTTCATAGCCATTTTGATGTTATTTTTAGTAACCGTTTGCTGGTATTTCAAGCGTTTTTCTTTAATTTATTTATAGGATGAGGGAGTCACTTGGTTAGACAGAACTTATTGTTCATCCCGAGAGGGCAGTTAAGATTTAACCAAATTTGTGTGAGTTTGAAGTTATACATAGGTGAAACCAGGTAGGAATGATGGTTTCCGTCCCTAAAGGACACTTGTGAAATATATGGCTGTTTCTAACAATGAGCAATGCTTTCATGATCATCAATGGACTCTTAATTTCAGGTTCATATTGAATGTGACAACATTTGAATCCGTGTCCCAAGAACATTATCTGGATGAGCAGTGGCGATAATTATCACTGTCTTGTTATTGTTGACTTCCTTGTTAAGCTATGGATCACTTTTCATCTTTTTACAATTCCTTATCCATTAAGGATTGCAGTTCAATTGAGGTGTTTTGATTATCTCCTGAAGTAGTTACCACTGTTAATCAACTGTCCTGCACTTTAATGTTTTTGCCAAGTCTACTTGGGCAAATCGCTTCCTCAGGCCAGTAAAGTTGTCATTGCCCAAAACTAAACCTCTCTTGTATGTGACTGTCTTCACTGTTTCAATCTGAATGTGAACCTCCAGCATGCTGTGACACTCTTTCTAAGATAATCCTTATGACAATATGATTTATCACTCCTTCCTTATTACGGAATACCAAAACGGTTCTCTTGTTGGTTCCATGACACGTTAATCGAAGAAATAATCCCTTATAGATTCGATGAGTCGTTCTTTGTGTCTCCCCTTGCAAATTGATTATTCCAGTCAATATGCATGTTCAAATTACCCATAATCACATGTGTGCCCTTGTCTCGAGCCATCATTATTCCCTGGTTCACGCTATTCTCTACTTTGAAAGTAGTTTGCCGGGGTGGGGGTTTCTGGGCTGGAAATGCTCCTCCCAATGGGTTTCTTTTAATGTGTTCTATTTCAAACCGGACTGATTCATCATTTTTGTCCCACGTGTTAATATAATTTCTTGATACAACCTTGACAAGACCATTGACCAATGCAGACTCTCCATCTACTGTACCCGTGGACATTTAACACCCCAGTCCTGACCTTTCTGTAACGACGTTTCAGTAATCCCCACAATGCCATATCTATTTATCTCTGTTTGAGCTGTCAGTTCATTAATTTTATTCCAAATACCGCACGCTTTTAGTTAAAAGATTTTTTTTACATAAGTTCCATTGATATGTCTTTTTAAAAATATTTTTATGCACAGGCTCTCCACCCCAATAACAGTGAGCCTATCATTTACTCGAACTTTCTACTCATTTTTAAATTGTTATGATTCTTTCCCTCAGCATGGTCATTGTACTGGCCCTGCTTGTTTATTCGACCACCATCTACTTTCTGATCAGTTTCTGACCTGCTGCTTTGGCTCCCAGCCTCCTGAGTTGCACGAGCACACCTCCCTTCCACGATGTTGGAGCCCCTCCAGTTAAGGTGCACACTTTCATTTTTGTACAGTTCCCACCTGTCCCGGAACTTTCTTTGCAGGACCTTTCAACCTTCCATTCTTCTTACCTATATCATTGATATCAATGTGAACGACGCCCGCTGGCTGTTTCCCCTCCCAATTCAATATGCCCTGCGCATGCTCGGAGGCATTCTTGATCCTGGCACCGACCTCCCTTTTTATGAATAAATCATAGAATCATAGAATTCCTACAGTGAGGAAGCAGGCCATTTCACACAGCACGTCCATGCTGAGCCTCCAAAGAGTAACTAACCCTGCACCATTCCCCTCCTCTATTCCTCTGCATTTACCCATGATCAATGTACCTAACCGGCACGTCGCTGAACACTATTGGCAAAAAGTAAACAACCCAGACCCATTCCACTAGGCTATGTTCAATCTGCATTCTCACAACAGATACTGCCAAAACTACTGAGCATTTCCAACAACGTCTGTTTTTGTCACCGATGATGATAGCATTTTGATTAAAAAATTTATGCAACTCAGATTTGAAACAAAGCTGAATTTAAACTCCGAGGAGAAAATTAAATATCTGGTCGTTCGATGACCCTAGTAAATGTTCAGTAAATTACTTCTGTTTGGCCCATGAACGTCATTTGTTCACTTTCCCAATCAATGAATAAAGGAGTTTTTTTAGCATCTTTTTGATATCAGAAAACTTGGAAACGTTGTACTTTTACTCCTTCATATGGGTGTGATTACATCTCTTTCTTTCGTCTTAGTGCAACAAAAGATGATTATTCACAAGAGAAATACACACACACACACACACACAATGTAATACTTTGTCGAAGAATGACAGTAACATTGTAAGTAATTCTAATGATAACTGGAAAGAAGGAAATAAGTAATGGAAGGATGAGAGAAGATGGGTCTTTTTCGGAACAGAAAATACATTTGTGTGAACTTGCTAAGTTGATCAAATTTATGAAAAGCTATGCAGGGCAGAAAAAAAAGATATTGTTATGAAGGTGTAGAGGTATACTTTCAAGTTAAGGGAGACAGGAAGCTGGCACAACGTGTTCTGAAAGAAGTTAAAATGTAACATTTGTCTGTGAAACCAATAGTGATACTGAGTTGCCATGGAACAAAATCAAATGCAAATTCAGCCAGACAGATTAAATTATACACCAACAGACTGAAATCAAATCGAGATTGAAATATAAGGTATTTGATGGCATCAATATCAATGAAATTATCCGATGCGTTGTGGTATGAAACTGGATATTTTGAACATTTAGGGGGAGAACTGCTAAAGACATCCACAAAGATAGACAGCGAGTTGAAGAGCTTCCTGAAGGCACCTGTCTATAAGAAGTTTGCACAGCAGAACATCAAAGCTGACCGTGAGTAAAATCTACAGACAAAATCTACAAAGGGGAATCGACAAAGCTGACTGGTTTTGAAACATGATTATTTTTTTTGTAACCTTATTCGGGTTTTTTTTTTCATCAGACCAGTATTGTCGAGTGGGAGGTAAAAGATACGTTTAACCCAAGGAATTTCGAAATGGTTGTTTATTTTATTATTCTCTGTTGGACTTAAATAACAAAATTGTTAATTTTACTTTAAATAGTGACTCTGTAAATGGATCTTTGCATCTCGACACTTAAGATATTTCGGCATGAGGTGAACCTTTTCTGTGTGGCTGGTTTAAATTAGGAGAGTGGTTAATCCTGTGTTGTAACAGTTTGGGGGCTTTCGTTCGCGATTTGAACAGGTTTAGGCAGATCCAAACTGACATTTGGGTAGATTTGAATAGATTTGAGGTATAAGAAAATGCACAGTATACTAAAACATTTGCACGTTGGTGTCCGAGATCTTTAAATAAAACGTCAGTATGACAACTGGTTCTATTTCGAAGACTTGTGGTTGGTTAAATTAAAAGTGAGAGAAATGGTTCTTCAAAAAATTAAGAGGGATTTGAAGATGATTCTCAATTTTTCCAAGGAAGTTTAGAAAGAAAAATAAAGGCCAAACCTTTAGAATTAGCAAAGAACATAAATTTGCGTTTAACCAAGGACAAAAGTAAAGCTGAAATTATCAGGGAATTACTCAAACGCTAAGGTTTGTCAGAGAAACAGACAAGTGCAGTAGACTGAGAAAAACTTAAATTATAATTGAGGAAAATGGAGTTTAAAGATAAACAAAGGAAGATAGAAAGAGAGAGAAGAAAAAGAAAGCAAGAGAGAAGAGAGACGGAGAAAAGGGAAGGAGAAGGTTCGTATCTGAGCAAAGAGAGAGGAAAAAGAGAAAAAGAGACAGAAGGTTTTTAGTTGAGCTAAAAGAGCGAGAGGTTGAACTCGAAGGTACGATTTAGTCAATAAAGTCAAAGTAACAGGATGGAGATTAAAAGGGAATTTGTGATACATACAGCTATGTCAAAACGCTGCCACATTTTGATGAGAAAGATTTTGAAGCCTCCTTTGTTTCATTGAAAACTTGGCTAGGTAGATAGAATGGTCCAAGTAATGATGGGTAATGCTAGTTCAGACTAAACTGGTAGCCAGGCCGAGTGAGGTATTTGCTCCGGTGTCAGACGAGTCGTCAAGAGACCCTGAAGATGTCAAACAAGCTATTTTAAGTGCTCATGAATTGGTACCAGAGACATGTAGACAGCAGTTCAGTAGCATTAAGAAGTTAATAGGTCAGACTTATATTGAGTTTGAAAGAATGAAACATGGGCATTTTGATAGATGGATGCTTGCTTTAAAGATGAATATGACATGTGAGGCTGTAATGGAGATTATTCTGACTACCTGCTCAGTGGGGTTTCCAATAGGTCCCCATGTAGAGATGGTGCTGCTGTGTAAATGTCACTGGATTACTAATCCAGATCAGGCTAATGGTCAGGCAGCTGGTGGAAGTGAAAAAAACAACTAATACAATATCGAGATTTAAAATCTGGTGTCAGTAACAGTCATCATGAAATCAATGTCGTTTGCAAACTTCAATTTGCTTCCCCAATGTACTTTATGGAAGTGAATTCTGTTCTGGTAAATTCTATGCTTTTCTGGCCTGGCCTAAAAGTGACTCCAGACACACAGAGATGTGATCAACTGTAAAATGGTCTTTAAACCGGTCAAGCAAGACACTAAATTGTACTGATGTGCTCCGAGGTTTGAAAGGGTAAAACCGACAGAACACCCAGCTGCAGCCTCAGTATCGGAAAAGGGAATGGGAAATAAAGGGATACAGGTCCAGTCGCCCCTGCACAATTCAGCCCTCGAAATGTGACTTAACAGCAGGGAGATTCCGTAAGTCCCCAAACCTGTCACTGAGCAACAGAAGAAGGACATTGAATCCTTGAGTGGCTGCGGCAGGAACAGGAGCAAGATCGAGAAGATAATGAAGGAGCACCGGGAGGATATTCAGCCCATTGAGACTATAATGTAGGAACACCAAGAGGACATTTAGCCCATCAAGAATGAACAGAATGAGTTCATTCAGCCACTCACGCCTCTTACACAGCAATTGTAGCAGATTATTTACAATCTTGTGAATTGAAAGGGAATGTCGAGGTTATAGAAAGGGAAGAACTTCGAATAGCCAACTTCACTAGGGAAGAAAAGTGATGAACAAACTGTTGGGAATTGACAACAAATTGTTCGAATCAGTAATTAAGGAATTAATAACAGGAAATGTTCAAATCAAACCACAATCCATTGCAGCCAACATGATTTACTGAAGGATAAATCAGGTTTGTTTTTTCTGACTTATGTTTTGAAAAAAATAATCTGACAAACATGGTGAATGAAGGGGATCCTATAGATGTCTTCGTTCTGGACATCCAGTGGGCATTGCATAATGTGCCTCACAAAAGATTAATATGCAAAACAAAAGCAAATGTGATAAGGAAAATGTATTTTGTTGGAGAGGCGCTAATGAACAAAAGCTATGATATGGAGGTGCTGGTTTGGACTGGGTTGGACAACGTTAGAAATGGCAAGATACCAGGTTATAGTCCAACAGTTTTATTTTGAAAAACAC
The DNA here is from genome assembly GCF_047496795.1 of Chiloscyllium punctatum. NCBI lineage: Eukaryota > Metazoa > Chordata > Chondrichthyes > Orectolobiformes > Hemiscylliidae > Chiloscyllium > Chiloscyllium punctatum. Next base: position 45,131,646 of record NC_092790.1, on the reverse strand, counting down.
AAGCTCTGGTCCCGCTCTTCCTTCATCAGGTGTTAGTGAGAGCAGAAGACCTTAGACATATAATTTATAAGGAAAAGATCAAAGGGTTGGACAACACATGCACGTGAATTTAACACATCGAAGATGTCTCCCAAACCTTTTATCAGTTAGAATGGAGGTGCAGGTTTTGATAGATTAATATGCAAACCTGAGAATTTATTTCAAGTCACTGCCTGGAGATAACTTAAGGTACTAACGATGTGAAGGAAGGGACCCCTCCGGACAGACTATGTTATACAGGCGTGAGGTCTTGTTTCGAGTCTGTCTTTTTCTTCTCCTGGAGTCAGACAGATTTTATTTGCAAAGTATGAGTTTATAAAATACCGCATTGACTGACTGTATACAAATTGTATATTTTTGACAAAATATGATTTATTGGTATGAGTGAGGGGAATGTGAGTGTGCGCTGGGAGGAGACGGAGAGGTGCATGGGTGTATGTCGGGGTAGAGCGAGAGGGCGTGTGTACCTACGTTAAGACACAGCCAGATTTGGCAGATTCCTTTCCCACACACTCACTCCAGGGTTTGAGAGTTTTCCTTCTCTGAATCTCTGCTCATTTTTTGTTTTTCATGTTACAGACCCAGATGCTGCAACTGCAGTCGCAATGCTCCATCCAGATTTGGGTCACCAAATCATCAGGTCTCTCTGAATGTGAGAGTCAGCTCACAGCTCGACCTCCTGCAAACCATCCCCAGCCCATCCACTAATGTTTCAATAACAGGAGACAGTCAGAAAATCCTCAGTTACAAGTTGGATACCTTGTCCTTTATAATGATTGTCGAGGGGTTCCCTCGTGTTACTGACTGCACGGACAGCTGAGAGCGACAAACACAGTTCGTGAGTGGACAGGCACATCTCTCAAAGCTACTGGAACTCCTTGTCCAACATAGATAAGCACATGAGGCACATCGGGAAGTGAACAACTGCCAATACACACTATTTCATTGTTTCAGAGCTTCACAATGTCAGCATTCGATACACTCAGAAACCAAAAATAAAACACCAGGGAACGATACAGAAAAACAAACAATTAATTAACTGATAACATGTTGTGAAAATATGGATAAGGAGACAGGGGAGTGAGAATAACTGGAGAAGTGAGACAATGGTGGGTCCAATCACAAAAATGAGGACATCAAATGAAAACATTGGCAGATCAGTTGAAATGCTTCGTTACATCAAAATCCGAATCTGCCTCACAGAACCAACCCAAACACCGTAAGCTGGGACAAGGAACTATCCAGAATGGAGAGCTGTGCAGACCATGCTAGTGGAGTACTCCATAAACTGGTAGAAAGTGAGGACTGCAGATGCTGGAGATCAGAGCTTAAAAATGTGTTGCTGGAAAAGCGCAGCAGGTCAGGCTTAAGCCCTTCGAAACGTCGATTCTCCTGCTCCTTGGATGCTGCCTGACCCGCTGCGCTTTTCCAGCAACACATTTTTACACTCCATAAACTGGACTACCTGCCCAGCATGGGGACCATTGTAAACCAACCCATATTGCTACGATACTTGCACAACCGAAATGTTTTAGACGGGAAGATTTGTAACCCATGCAATATTCCAAGTGTGGTCTCACCAGGTCGCTATAAAGATGCAGTAAAACCTCAAGGCTCTTGAAATCAATCCCCTTGCTAAGAAAAGCCAACACAACATATGACTTTTTAGCAACCCTTTCAACGTGCGTGGCAACTTTGAGCGATCTATGGACATGGACGCCATGATCTCTCTGTTCCTCCACAATGCCAAGTATTTTGCCTTTTAACGCTGTATTCTATATTCAGGTTCGACCTTCCAGAATGAACCACTTCACACTTTTCCGGATTGGACTCCATCTGTCACTTCCAGCCCAGCTCTGTGTCCTGTCAATGTCCCATTGCAACCTACAACAGCCCTCCACATTCCCCACCACTCCACCAACCTTCATGTTATTGGCAAACTTACTAACCCACTCTCCAACATCCACATCCAATTCATTTACAAAAATCACAAAGAGCAGAGTCCCAGAGCTGATTGTTACAGAACCCCACTGGTCACTGAGCTCCAGGCTCAATACTGTCCATCTGCCGCCATACTCTGTCTTCTCTATGCCATCCGATCCTGCATCCAGACAGACAGATTTCCCTGTATCCCAATCATCCTTCTTTTCTGAATGAGCCATCAATGTATTCTGTCATATCCTCAAAGAATTCAATAAGGTTTGTGAGGCATGACCTGCCCCTCACAAACCCATGCTGTCTCTAATTTAACTATGGTTTACCAAGTAGTCATAATTCCTTTCTTTAGAGTCCTCGCCAATAATCTGCACACCACATACATTAGACCAAATCTGTAATTTCCAGAATTCTACCACTGTAATATGGTCCAGACGCTACAAATCTTCTCTCCTCTGTCTTGTTCCCCAGAAGGGCACTGGAGGGTGGTGGGGATTACAGAGTCAGGGAGAAATATCAGGACAGGAGGATTTTGCAGATATTAGGAGGGTTGCAATGCCAAAAGGAGGCTTCAGTAACTGTGAGGTTTCATGGTGATGAAGGCATTTGAGGAGGGAGGGAGGGAGGATTGTAGGGAAATGAGAGGTTTCACGATTTAGGTGCTTTGTTAGGACTGCAAGAGGTTACTGGGTCGGGGAGGTTTAAGCACTGGTGGATATTACAGAAACATGTGGTTTTGGTTGCAATGGCAGGAAGAGGATTCCGGAAGCTGGGGAGTATGGGGTCTGAACGAGGTTACACAAATAGGAAGAGTTTTCAGGAGTGGAGATGTTTACAGTGACAGCAATGGTCTGATCTGGAGCAGAGGACTCAGACTGGGAGGGACGTGGGGACCGGAGGTGGTTTCACAGGGTGGGAGGACCATAGACCCACAGGAGGTTGCAGAAATGTGGAGAGCTGTAGGGCTGACGGGCTCATGGAGTTGGGAATGCTGGGAGGGATAGAGAGGTTTACAGAGATAAGGATGTTTGTCGGACAGGGCTGGATTACACAGACAGGGACTGTTTTAGGGAGCTGAGCAGATTACAGAGATAAAGAGGTTTGTATCATCTGGCGGAACAAACAGAGATATGGAGGGTCATCGTGACTGAAGATGTTTATAGATATAGGAAGGCTTAGGTTCTGGGGGTTATTTAGACATGGAGGCTGTGGAATCTGGAATCTTTTTTGAGAGATCGGGTAGCAAGATTAGTTGGAGACAGTTTCACAGATAAGGGAGCATAGCACAAACAAGAGGAAGTTCCTGCGGTAGGGAGGGTTGGAGGGAAGGGTGATGTTTACACAGATAGGGGTGTAAGAGCTTCAGAAGGTTATGGAGACGAGTAAATGTTTAGAGATACAGGAGGAGCTTACATTGACAGGGTGGGTGATAGTCATGGGAGGATGTTACATTGTTAATGAGTCTTGTCGGAACAGGATCGGGAGAGGCACAGGCATTGGAGAGGGATCTACAGATCGGGAGTGTTGCAGGGACCTGAGAGGATAACACAGATTGAGATGTTGTTAGAGTCTCCACAGACTGATAGCGTTTTAGGGACTGGAAGAGGCTTGGTAGAGAGGGAGGGCTGGAAGAGCTGCAGGAGATTATGGAGAGTTGAAGAGTTGGAGCAGTTCACAGAGGGAGGGTTCTCCAACAGGAGTAGGTCACAGATAGTGAGGGCTGTGTGGCCTGAGAAAGTTAAAGAGAGGGAGAGCTTTCGGGTCCGGAAGATATTACACTGACAGGAACAGTTGAAGAGACTGAAGCAAAAATGCATGGAGAAGGTTACACAGATAGGGAGGTGAGTTGGGACTGAAGGTGAATACACAAACATGGAGGGTTGTATTGTTAGACGGAGCTGAGAGGGATAGGGACTGCTGAAGGGATTTACACAGATAGGGAAGGTTGTGCTTTTGGAGAAGGTTACACTGATACAGACAGTGTTAGGGAGTCTTTAGTGGACTACAGAGGAGCTCAGACAGAATGTATTATGGGGAGTGGAGGAGATTACAGACACAGAGATGGCTGTCGGGTTGAAAAGAGGTTCTACAGATCCTCAGTGCTGTAAGGCTGGAGGGAGGTTACAATAATAAGGGTTTCCTACACTTAATGACTTTTTTGATATAGAGAAAGTCTCCGAACAGGACTGTCAAAAGGAAGTATAGACAGTCCAGATGAGTTTACAGAGATATGAATGTTTTTTGGGTTTTCAGGATGGAACAGTGATTGAGAGTGCCGTAACAAATGACAATAGTTATAGAGAGGGTTCTAAAAGCAGGAAGAGGTGACGGTCATATCGATCTTTGTAAGGACTAGAGAAGCTTACATCGCCAATGAATGTTTTAGAAACTGTTGGAGATTACACATTTAAGGACAGTATTGGGGATGAGGCAAGGTTCAAGAGACAGGGATAGTTGACAGGACAGGACAATAACCTGAATAGAATCTCCACAGTGTGGAAACAGGCCATTAGGCCCAACAAGTCCACACCAACCCCTCTAAAGAGTATCCCAACCAGAGCCATCCCTCTTCCTGTCCAATAAACCCTGCATTCCTCATGGTGAACTCACTTAAACCACACTTGCCTGAATACTACAGTCAATTTATGATGGCCAATCATGTATCGTGCAAATGTTGGACTATGGTAGGAAACCAGAGCACCCAGAAGAAACCCACACAGTCGGGGGGAGAACATGCAAAGTCCACACAGAGAGTCGGCCAAGGCTGGAATTGAAGCCAGGTTCCAGGTACAGTGAGGCTGATTATACAGAGCACTGCAGAGATTGGACTAGGTCACAAAGTTCACAAGGGTTTATTGGAACAGGAGGAAAATATAGTCAGGAACAGGAGAAGCTGACATAGATGGTGTCCATGAGAGGGACTGGAGGAGGTTAAAGCAATAGGGAGGGTTGTGCATTCTCTCGACAATGAGAGGTAGGGACGGCTGGGGAGACTGGATGAAGTTAGTCATACTCAGAGTTGTACACACTCTGAGTAATGGCAGATGGAGTTTACTTCTAATCACTGTGAGGTAATGCACTGTGGGAAGTCTCATAAGTGAAGGATGTACATCATGAAGGGTAGGTCCTCCTGGAGAACTGAGTAACACCGGGACCTTGGTGGACAAGTCCCTGGATGTCTGAAGGTGTCAGCACAGGTTGACAGGGTGGGGAAGGCACCTGAACTGGGAGCAGGAGGGGGACCCACATCCTGATGGGGCGAATTGTTTGAGCTGCTTGAGAGGATATAATCTAATCTGGCAGGGTGTTGCACCTTAAACAGTGATAAGAACAGAAAGAAGATTGAGGTTGGTGCACGAGTTAAAGACAGCAATTTCTGCAGACAAGGCAGGCAAGAACATAGCAGGGAATGGGGGAAGGGGAACTGATTTCCAAACTGCATTTATTTCAATGCAAGGGGCCTGACAGCTAAGGAAGATGAACTCAGGGCATGGATTGGAACATGGGACTGGGATATTATAGTTATTACAGAAACACAGCTGAGGGAGGGACAGGGCTGGCAGTTCATTGTTTCAAGGTGGAGATGCAACAGGAAGCATCGAAGGGGAGGCAAGAGAGGATGTGTGGTGGTGGGTTTTCATTGCATGAATCATTACATCAGTACCTAGAGAGGATATTCCTGTGGGATCACTCAGTGACACTATGTTAGTGGAACTGAGAAATAAGAATGGGTCATCACTCTGACACGATTGTCCTACTGACCCCGAATAATCAGTGGCAGATTGAGGAACAAACACATCAGGAGATATCAAATATCAATCATAATAATAGGGCTGTTTATGGTTGGGGTTTTTAAACTTTCCAAACCTAGTCTTGGACTGCCAGTGTTCATTGTTTGGAAGAGAGGAATTTGGTAATTGCGTTCCAGAAAACTCGCAATCAATATGTAAATGGCCTGAAAAGAGAAAGGGGCAAAACCTGACCTCCCCTTGGGAATCAAGGTCGGGAAAGGGACTGAGGTGTGAGTGGGAAAGCATTTTGCCAAAGTGACTCAAGTCTATTCGTTTGAAAACAGCGATGGAAAAGGACAGGGCTGGTCCACAGGTTCAAGTTATAGAATGGGGCCAGACTAATCTTGATAATATTAGCTAGGAACACTCAAAAGGTGATTGGGGAGTCTATTTGCAGGGAAAGGGAAGTCAGGCAAGTGAGAATATTTTAAAAGTGAGATAAATTGAGCGATCAGCGCCAGCATTTTCCTGTTTGTGTGCAGGTCAATGCTGACAGCATTAGGAAACATTGGCTGTCTACTGAGGGTCTCGGTCAAGGAAAAGGGGGCACATGTCAGGTATAGCCATCTGGATCAAGGGAATCCCTGAGGATATACAGGGGCTGTTGGAATACACTTTGGGTAGAAATCAGGATTGCAGAAAGTGTACATGCAATAGCCTTGGCAGAGAATGATAAAGAGAATCCAAAAGAGATTGTATAAATATATTGAGTAAAAGAGTAACTTGAGACACAATGCTGTCCCTTAAAAATCAATGAGTCCACTGATGTGTGGAACAGCAGGCTATGTCAAAGACATTGACCACATTTTTTACTCCAGAACTTATTGTGGACAAAGACTGGGGCACTCAGGGAACAAGAGTAATACGTTTGACCACATTTGGAGTTCTCTGCAATTCCAGTATCCCCGCTATAGGAAGGATGTTGTGAAAGTTGAAAGTGTTCAGAAAAGATTGACAAGATGTTGCCAGGGTTGTTGTTGAAAAAGCTGGGGTTATATTCTCTGGAGCATCGGAGACTGAGGGGTGACCTGACAGAGGTTTACATAAAAATGAGGTATATGGATTGGGTAAACAGTCAAGGTCTTTTCCCAGGGGTTCGAGAGTCCACACCTAGAGAGCATAGGTTTAAGGTTAAAGGAAAAAGGTTTAAACGGCACTGAAGGGACAGATTTTTTATGCACACCATGGTGTGTGTATGTAATGAGCTGAGAGAGAAAGTAGCAGATACTGATACTATGACAACATTTAAGAGGTATTTGGATGCGTACATGAATAATATCATAATAAGTACATGGGCCAAATGCTGGTAAATGGGATGGATTTATTTACATCTTCTGGTCAGCATCGACGAGTTGGACCGAAGGGTCTGTTTCAATGCTGTACATCTCTATGACTTGAAAAGAGTGCATGTTATAGAGGTTTTTAAAACATAAAGCTATGGAAAGCCTGATTAAGTGTATCACAGAATATTGTGGAGCCCCGAGCAAAGATATTTGTACCATTGATAGCCATGTGTGATGTGCTGGAAAGGCTGGAGGGTGGCATAGTGGACAGTGAAGACGTTGTAATCCAGGATAAAGCGGATGGCCCTCAGGACAATTCCATACAACCCTGTCCGGGTGGACGCTGCAAGACGTGTCAGATTGTGGATATAGATACCACTATTACATGTGGGAAAACCTCCCACCTTGTACATGGCAGGTACTCATGTGACTCAGCCCACATTATCTATCTTATACGTTGCAGGCAAGGATGCCCGGAGGCATGGTACATTGGGGAAACCGAGCAAAGGCTACGAAAACGGATGAATGGGCACTGCACAACAATCAACAGACGGGAGGGTTCCCTCCCAGTTGGGTAACATTTCAGTGGTCCAGGACATTCAGCTTCGGACCATCGTGTGACCATCCTACAAGGTGGACCTCGGGACAGGCAGCAGAGAAAAGTGGCCGAGCAGAGGCTGATAGCTAAGTTCGGTACCCATAGGGAGGGCCTCAACCGGGACCTTGGGTTCATGTCACATTACAGGTGATCACCATTGCACTACACACGCACAGATATTCCTACACACATCCTGCACTCTCACATACACATGGACACAGGTACACACAGACGCGCACACAGACACCCACACACACCCTAAAAGACACACACACTCCCACACTCACACATGCACCCCCTCACAGACCTAAGACACTCTGCACTCACTACAACACACTTTCTCGCACTCACAACCCCCACCCCAGACAGACACACACAGACAGACAAAGACCCACTGACACATATATATATTTTGTGGGGTGAATTTGTACTTGCAGGATTACATTGTACTTTGTTCAAAAACTACATGCATTCATGTAGAACTCTGAGCTTAAAAACTGCATGAATTTATGTCAAACTCTTATCTCACTTTTTAGATTAGAATAAATCTTAATATCAGGGCATAGACAGAGAACACAGGGGGCCAAAACCTTCAACATATTGTCTAGCTATCACCATTGTTAACAGCTAACCCTAGAATGCAACTTTAAAAAAAATGTTTTGTGATTTACACATGACAGAAGTGAAACTATCACTCTATTCTCAACAATGAAAGGCTTAACAGACAATCAATTTTTCGATGTATAATGTCAGTTACATCACACTGTAAATTTTGGTATAAATTCTGTGTTACGATCGAGCTCTCCACTATCAGCTGATGAAGGAGCGTCCCTCCGAAAGCTAGTGTGCTTCCAATTAAACCTGTTGGTCTATAACCTGGTGTTGTGTGATTTTTAACTCTCTTCAATAAGGTAGATTGATTTGTGACACAGAGATAAAAGAAATTTAGACACCAGAGAGACGTGGTTACAGGGCGAACAAAAGGTGGGCATAAATATTCAATGGATCACAACCTTGTGGAAACTCAGGCAAAATGGGTAACGCTAACAATAATAGATAAGAAAGGCAGTACAAAGAAATCATTTGACCTCAGATCATGAAGTAGAGTCAGTCTGAATATAAATTCTGGCTACTGCTTGCCAAGGACACAAGCAGCAGAACAGTTTTAGCCACCGAACAGCATTCCATTGCTCATCATTGCATTAAACAGGAACTCATTGGAATTTTTAAACAAACGCTTTGTGATAATTTTGGGAAACTTCAATATTCCCATAATCTGGGACAGTCACACTAACAACAGTGAATTGGAAGAGTAGTTCAGAGAATTTTTTTCAGTGTTTCTTTGAATAACAAATTGTGCAACTGGCTACGGACATAACTATCTCAGAGCTACCTTTGTGTGAGGGAACTTCGTGAATGAGTAATGTCACCTGGAGAGATCCTGCGGGAAACTGTGATAAAGTGCAGTTTAAAGAAATATAAAGTTTTAAAATGAATCACAGAAAGGACATGCTACAACTAGAAACAAAAATAGCCAATGGCATGGGTTTGAGAGGAGAACTGACCAAGTTAAATGGGCTAAACAGACTGAAATCTGTGCCTATAAATGAACAGTGGAAAACATTTGAAAGGACAGTGTAAATCACTCAACAAAAGAACATTCCACTGAAACAGACAAAACCTCAGCAAGAAATTCCCACCGGCCCCTCACTCAGGACAAAATGGATCATATTAGATTATGAGGCTTAGAAGATCACCAAAAAGTACTTAAAATCCTGAAGTGAGAGAGTGTTTTAGGAGTAAGTGTTAAAGGGATTGCAAAGGGTCTGCTAGCAGGAGTTGGGCAGTGGGAAGGGTAATCGTTGTCAGGGTTCAATGTCACAAAAGGAACAGGGAGAGTTGAAGGTGCCGGAGTTGGTAAGAGTGTTACTGAGAGTGGTCAGGGCCTGAACGATGTTACAAAACCAGTGCGGATTGCTGCAGCTGGAGGGGTTTGCAGAGGTAGAGAGGGACATATGTATTTTTATTTATTCATTCATGGGATGTGGGTGTCACTTTTAATTACCCAGAGGACAGCTCAGAGTTGGCCATACTGCAATGGGTCTGGAGTCACATGTTAGCCAGGCCAGGTTAAAAAGTCAGATGGTCTACACAAAAGGAGGTCAGTGAACCAGATGAGTTCTTCCCACTGATCAACAATGCTTTTATGGTGACCTGACGAATGTCTTGTACAGATACAACATGACATCCCAAATCCTACTCTCAATGCTCTCCCCAATGGAGGTAACCATAACAAACGCCTACTTCACCAGCCTGTCTACCTGTGACACCACTTTCAAAGAACTGTGTACCTGCATCCCTGGGTCACAGACTGACAACACTACCTCGGACCCGAACATTAACTGTACAAGTCCCGCCCTGGATTGTTTCAGCAAAATGGAACACTTCACCTTTATCTAATTAAACTCCATCTGCTATTCTTCAGCCCACTATCCCAGCAGTACTGTTCATCCTGTTGTATCACAGATAACCTTCATCAGTGTCCTGTTTACCACCAATTTCTGTGTCACCCAAAAAACTTATTTAACTTACTTAACAATATTCCCATCCAAACCATTTATCCAAATGACAAACAACAGTGGACCCACTCCACCGCTGGTCACATCCCTCTAGTCAGAAAAACAACATGTCTCCCACCACCCTCTGTCTCCTACCATCAAGCCCAATTTTCTGTCCAGTTGACCAGCTCCTCTTGAAAGCCATAACCTTTTACACTGATCTGAGCTTATTACCCAGTTTACCATCCGACACGTAGAACACAGAACAGTACAGAACAAGACCCTTCGGCCATGATGACATGCCAATCTTTTATCCAACCATAAGACCAAAAATAAAAGTGGCAGATAGAGTTTAATTCAGATAAATGCGAGGTGCTGCATTTTGGGAAAGCAAATCTTAACAGGACTTATACAATTAATGGTAAGGTCCTAGGGAGTGTTGCTGAACCAAGAGACCTTGGGGTGCAGGTTCATAGCACCTTGAAACTGGAGTCACAGATAGATATGATAGTGAAGAAGGCGTTTGTTATGCTTTCCTTTATTGCTCATAGTATTGAGTACAGGAGTTGGGAGGTCATGTTGCGACAGTACAACACATTGGTTAGGCCACTGTTGTAATATTGCGTGCAATTTTGGTTTCCTTACTATCGGAAAGATATTGGAAAGCTTGAAAGGGTTCAGAAAAGATTTACAAGGATGTTGCCAGGGCTGGAGGATTTGAGCTATCGGGAGAGGCTGAACAGGCTGGGGCTGTTTTCCCTGGAACATCGGAGGCTGAGGGGTAACCTTATAGAGGTTTACACAATTATGAGGGGCATGGATAGGGTAAATAGACAAAGTCTTTTCCCTGGGTTTGGGGTGTCCAGAACTAGAGGGCATAGGTTATAGATGAAAGGGGAAAGATATAAACGAGCCCTAAGAGGAAACTTTTTCATATAGAGGGTGGTATGTGTATGAAATTGGCTGCCAGAGGATGTGGTGGAGACTGGTACAACTGGAACATTTAAGAGGTATTTGGATGGATATATGAATAGTAGGGGTTTGGAGGGATATGGACCGTGTGCTGGCAGGTGGGACTAGATTGGGTTGGGATATCTGGTCAGCATGGACAGGTTGGACTGAAGTGTCTGTTTCCATATTGTATGTCTCTTCGACTCTAACTCCATACCCTTCGTTTTATTATCATCCATGTGTCTATCCAGAAGTATATTAAATGTCCCTAATACATCTAATTTTACCGCCACGCTGGCAGTGCATTCCACTCAGCCACCACTCTGTATGAAACGAACCTACCTCTGAAATCTCCCCTTAACCATCCACTAACCACCCGAAAATTATACCCCCTTGTAATAACTATTTATATGAGGGTAAAAAATCTCTCTCTCTCTATTCACTCTATCTCTGACTTTCATCACCTTGTTCACCTCTACCACGTCACCCCTCACCCTCCTTCACTCCAATGAGAAAAGCCTTAGCTCCCTCAACCTTTCTTCATAAGACATGCCCTCCAGTACAGGCAGCATCCTGGTAAATCTCCTCTTTACCCTCTCTAAAGCTTCCACGTCCTTCCTGCAATGAAGGGAACAAAACTGAACACAATATTCCAAGTGGGGTCTTACCAGGGCTCTGTACAGCTGCAGCATAACATCACGGTGTGCGAGATAAGTGGCTGTCCAGCCCCATCTACGGCACTTTTTATTTCCCTTCCCAGGAACAAAGACACGGAGGAGTCTGTCCAAAACTTTTTCATTCAACTTTTCAAAGTCGGGTGTTGTTCCCAAAGGTACACACACACAAGCATAGTAATCTCCACACATTATATACATGTATATGTGGGCTGGGTCTACTACTGCTGTCTTGACCAACGAGTGCTCGGATTCCCCACTGTTTTCCTTATTTGGGTTCTGGTGCCTGGGATTATTTTATTATTCACTTGGCCAATCAGTGTTTGAGCTTCCCGTTCTTCCCTTATATGGATGATGTTGTACAACTGTGGTTAAGGGCGGCCTCTCAACTATCGAGGAAAGCTGTTACAACTGTTTCATTCATATAAATGTGGGGGAGGTCCGGCAACAGTTTCGAGTGTCTGCTTGTGTTTACTATGAGGTAGAAAAGACTAAAAGGCAGCTAACCGTTTAAAAATTACACTACCCCCTACAAATCCCCCGTGTCTTTTCTTACGGCCTGTAATTTTTCAACCGTAAGTTTCTTCTCCAGGGCATTTAATAACTCCCGAGCTTGTTCATCAAACTGCCCTTCTCTAATACTACCCCCGCCCAAGAGGGATTCACGTTGTTCCATCTCGAGATTTATTCGTTCAACCTGCCCATAGGGAACATCCTTCTTAGTAAGGGCGGTTTCGATCAGTCGTTGAGTTAATCCCCGGACACAGGGAATAACGCAACACCCAAGAGCAGTGAGTACCCCTGCCACCACTATACATGAGACAAGAAAGGGAACGACCACCCCCGTCCATTTACCGAACCAAGCTTCCAACCAGTCTGTGAGGCCAGAGTCGATGCCCGAGTTTTCGGCCAGTTCGTCCGCCAATGTGGTGAGTCCATCCAGGGCGCGGGTGATGGACCCATCAGGGGCTGTGTTGTTGGGGATGAAAGTGCAGCACTGAGTGCCTATCATGACACAAACACCCCCCTTCTCTGCCAACATCATGTCTAAGGCCAACCTATTTTCCCACGCCATCCTACTAGTGGCGTCCAGTTGTTCTGCTATTCCTTTCACTGCATCCCGGGTATAATTAATGAACCTCTGCTGATTGTAGTAAATATAATTAATCCAATCCACGTTCTTATTGATGGTTACCCACCAGAACAGTGACGACTCAAAACCCCCCGCTATCTGGTTCCTCGCCTTGTATTCGTCAGGAACACCCCTGGGGACCCCTATGGCATCTAAATATATGTCATCATCGAAAGAGGTCTCCAAAGCTCTCTCAGTTCTTCCACTAGAACGGGGTTGCTCTTGTTTTTCGAATACCAGGGTGAATGGGATGGCCAATTGAACGATCGCACAAGTGCCCGTCCATTTTTGGGGCAGGGTCGGTCGCAGAACCCTCCCACCACAGTACCACCAGAGGTCTGCCCTAGGTACATGAATGTGGGAGTAATTCCCGCCCCCGGTAGTTTCATTGACCAGCCGGATTGATCCGCTGCACTTGTCAATGTCCCCACATCGTCGTCCCACTGTAGTCCCGTCCGAGAGACGCAGGCCTGGTGCGTACCCGTTACCCCTGAGAATGATGGCGGGCGGGGCGCCCCCCTCAGACCTGACGGGGGGAAACTTCAAACTCAAGGGTCGACAAGTGGGGTCGTTCCAGGCCTCTCGGTCCTGGTACAGCCTTATCATGCAGTCCATGGCTCGTGGGTGTTTCTCCCATCCCAGCGGGAATGGGACCACCTGAGGGTTAGGGCGGGCACTCGTGCATGCGTAGCAATCACTCTTTTTCATGCTCCTCACAGTATATTTGACCTATTCCATCCAGGCATTCGCCTCCCCGTATCCCGTTTCTATTTCAAAGGTCTTTTCCAAATCCGTCGTCTCAATTATTCTAATCTTTTCCTGCTTATCAGTGGTGGATGAGCCCCCAGACTCAGCTTCAATGACCGTGATATACGTGCAGCACAGCTGCATCCTCCCCCATCCTGCCTGGCCCCCAACTCTAATACCCAGTATTGTTCTATTAAGGCTCGCCTCGTTCTTTTCCAAGTTCTTTATGGTCAGATAAAGCGGATTGCACTGATTCTGCCCACAATCTCGTCCAGGGGTGATGGGATCACGGACAACTGACACCATAGCCTGGACCCCGGGGGCTGGAAGCCTACTTAGGCCTTCCCTACCATACAATTGTAATACTAACGTCTGACCCTGGAACCCCCTTTCTCTCTCTAGATTCTGCTTAGTTTGATTCAGTTGACTTTTAGTCCTACAGGGCACCAACTCACAAAGGTCTAAGCTAAATGTCTGTGTTGATTGGTTGGCAAGCACGGAGATGGTGAACCACTGACGGTCCTCTATTTGTTTCATCCGGAGGCCAAATTGGGTAACACGCACACAAAGACCCAGCCCAAGGACAATGGCATAGCAAGTTAACAATACGATTGACCGCATTTTGTCGCGACACCCGTAGCCTGAGGGCACAGTTCCTTTAGACTCGCCAAAGTCCGATTAGTTCGTTCTCAGAGTCTCTGTTCCTTAGATGCCTTTGTCAGAGAGGTTCGTTCGTCCTCCGTCGGTTGTGGCACTGGTCCCTTGACTCGAGTGTAATGTGTCCAGCCCTTTTCGGCCGTACGGACAGCCGTTTCGGTCGTCAAAAGTACCAGGAAGGGACCGTCCCAAGTTGGTTCGAGGGTACGTTGCTTCCAGCTTTTAATCAGGACCCACTGACCCGGCTTGACGGTGTGCACCGCAAACTCGAGGGGCGGCGTCTGTGCCAAAAGTCCCTGTTGGCGTAAACGAGATAGAGCAGACCCCAGAGCCACCACATATTTTTGCACAAACATATCCCGAGACTCAAATACAGGAGGTTCCCCCTTCGGCCCATGGAACGGGAGGCCAAATAACATTTCGAAAGGGGAGACGCCCAAATCCCGCCTTGGCTGGGTGCGAATTTGCAACAGGGCAAGGGGTAGGCATTTGGTCCAAGGCAGGCCGATTTCACTAGTGAGCTTGGTTAGCTGCTTTTTGATGGTCTGGTTCATTCTTTCGACCTTGCCCGAGGAGGAGGGATGCCAGGGGGTGTGCAAATCCCAGTCAATCCCCATTGCTTGCACTACATTCTGGAGGACGGTCGAGGTGAAGTGGCTCCCCTGGTCAGAGTCAATAGCGCGGGGTAGCCCAAATCGTGGGATGATTTGCTCGAGTAGAATCTTGCTAACCTGAGTTGCCGTTGCCGTGGTAGTGGGGAAAGCTTCCACCCATCCTGTCAGGTGATCTACCACTACTAATAGATACTTCAGGCGACCTATAGGGGGGAGCTCAGTGTAATCTACCTGGATATACTCAAACGGCCTATAGGCCGGACTCCTACCCCCTTGTCTTGCATGCTGCCGCAGCCCCCTTTTGTTAATCTTTCGACATGTTATACAATCTCCTGTGACCTGCTTGGCTACCGTGTACAGACCAGGGTGAGCATATCGGCGCAGGAAGGCACCACACAGTGCCTGGGCGCCCCAGTGACCCCCTTGGTGTAAACGGGCAATAATGTCCCGCGTCAACGGTCGATTTAGTAGCTGGCGGCCATCGGGTAAGGTCCACTTGCCTTCCCTATCCTTTGTACCCCCCAGAGACGCGAGAAGAGTTTCTTCTTTGTCAGTAAACGTGGGCACTTCGGTAATTTCGGATATCTGTGGAATCCTTACCAGGCAGTTTATTGCTTCCTTCCCCATCCCAGCCAATTTTGCCTGTTCATCTACCAATTGATTCCCCAGGGTCTCTATTTTATCGTCTTTCTGGTGTCCTTTCACATGTACTACAGCAATCTCTTGTGGCAGCAACAAATCCTCCAAGATCATGGCTACTAGTTCCTCATGGACCAACTCCTTTCCTCTACTATTTATCATTCCCCTTTCTTTCCAGATCTTCCCAAAGGTGTGTACTACCCCAAAGGCATACTTAGAGTCAGTGTAGATTGTCCCGGCTATTCCCTTTAAATTCCTCAGAGCCCGGTGCAAGGCGTACAATTCGCACGTTTGTGCGGACCAGGCATTCGGTAGCCGTCCACTTTCCACTAATTCCCAACCAGTCTCACTAATGACTGCATAACCGTTGTGTCTCTTCCCATCTATCACTCGAGAGGACCCATCAATGTACCACCGCCTACCTGCATGTAAGGGGGTATCCCTCAGATCTTCCCTCACTTTACTCTGGTACTCTATTATGTCTGAACAGCAGTGTTCCAGTTCCTCCTCCCCTTCCCCTTTCCAAAGAAAGTCCGCCGGGTTCTGGCAGCCCCCGACTTCTATTCGGAGGTCTTCTCGGTCTAACAATATGGCTTCATATTTCAGAATTCTCGAGTCAGTCAGCCACCTCCCGGCCTTCTGATTCAGGATAGTTCTAACCTGGTGGGGAGTAGTGACTGTCAAGGGGGCCCCGAAAGTCAACTTCCTGCTTTCCTCTACCAGCTTTGCCGTGGCTGCCACCGCTTGGACACACTCCGGCCACCCTCGGGAGACTGGATCCAGAATTTTTGACAGGAAAGCCACGGGCTTCCTTTTACCCCCCCAGTCCTGGGTCAATACTCCAAGAGCGGTTCCCTTTCTGGAGTTCACAAAGAGGCGAAATGTCTTACTAAAATCCGGCAAGCTTAAAACAGGTGCGGCCATCAATTTTCCTTTTAGGGTTTCAATGAACTTTTTCTCCTCCTCCTCCCATTTTATTCTGTTGGGTGCCTCCTCAATGAGTTTTAGGTACAAGTCTTTAGTAAGGGGGGCATAGTCGTCTATCCATAACCGACAATAGCCTAAGAGTCCCAAGAACTTCCGCAACTCCCTCTTGGTCGTTGGGAGGCCTAGTTCGATTATTGCCCGCACTCTTTCCGGACTTATTCGTTTCTGTCCCTGGCTTATCAAGTGTCCCAGGTACTTAACCTCTTTCTCGACATATTGGAGCTTCTTCTGACTCACTCTTAACCCCTTCTCAGCTAGGTAATTTAACAGGGCATTAGTCCCAAGTAGGACGTCCTCCTCCGCCGGTCGGGATAAAAGGAGATCGTCCACGTATTGTATAAGCTTAAGGGCCGGGGACAAGGTTAGTCCCTCCAATAATTGTTCCAGAATCTGCCCGAACAGAGTCGGGGACTCAGTGAATCCTTGGGGGAGTACGGTCCACCTGTACTGTTGTTGTCTGCCAGTATCAGGATCCTCCCATTCAAAAGCAAAAAGATCCCTACTGTCCTTGTCCAGGGGACACGCCCAGAAGGCATCCTTTAAGTCTATAACACTAAACCAGCCGTGGTCCGGGGGGATTCGCCCCAGAATAGTGTATGGGTTCGGTACCACAGGGTGCCGTACTTGGACAATTTTATTTACTTCCCTTAGGTCTTGGACCATTCGGTAGCTCCCATCTGACATCCGGACCGGCAGGATGGGGGAATTGTATCGTGACATATAGGGCTCTACCAATCCATCTTTTATTAGGTCTTCCATAACTGTCTTCAGGCCCTGCCTCCCTTCCCAAGAGATGGGGTATTGGCGCACTCTGACGTCGGAGCTCTGGGGCTTTAATTTTACCTCCACAGGTCGAATTGCGAGTCCCCCCCGGTTCCCTTTAGCGACCCAAACCCTAGGGTCTATCTCTGTCAATCGGGACTCACTAAGGTATGACATGGTAACGGCTAATTCTTCCTCTTCTCCCACTTCTATTCGCAATCCGAAACGGACTATCAAATCCTGTCCCAACAACCCATAGGGAAGATGGGGGAGGTAAAGGAGTTCCACCTGGAGTTCCTCCTCCTCCAGCCGCAAGGGTTGTGGTTCGAATATTTTCGCACTAAAAACCCCACCCTTAACTCCTGAAATGTTTAATGTTTTACCTTGGAAGCCAACCCCCCTCGGATGGAGGGGAATTGAGGACCTGCCAGCGCCTGTGTCAACTAAGAAGGTAACATCTTGTCTAAATGGGCCCACCCGTAAATTTACCAGGGGTTCTTGGTAGGCCCGTGTTCCGATCCTCCCCTGACTTCCCTAATCCATTTGTTCACACTCCATTTCATACATCCCTTCTCTTTCCCTTTTAAACTCGGGACAATCCCTTTTGAAGTGTCCCAGTTTCCCGCAATGGTAACATCAGGCCTTCTGAGGCCGCTCAATTCCATATGATCCTCCTCTCTCACTTCTGCCCCGTCTCGCTTCTCTCCCTCTCCAACTTTTCTTCGACGTTCCTCTTTCCACCCCATAATCTCCCTCCCCCATTCCGGTGGACTTACAAGCTTCCCGTACGGCTGCCACCATCATTTTTGTCTTATGTTTCTCCCTTATTACATCCCTCTGAACGTACACCTTCTGTGCTTCCCGTAATAATTCTGCAACATCCTTTTCAGCCCAATCCTCCACTTTCTGTAATTTCTTCTGAATGTCAGGCCATGACTTAGTCACAAAGTGCACCTTAAGCATGCTCTTGCCTATTTCCCCATCGGGGTCTAAACCTGAATACTTTCGCATGGACTCCCGCAAACGGTCGAAAAACTCACTCGGGGATTCATCCTTTTTCTGTCCAACTTCAAATGCTTTTGCTAAATTCCGCTGTTTGGGCACGCAGGTTTGGATTCCCCTGATTATAAGGCTTCTGAGGTCTGTCATATTGGCCCGTCCCCCCGCGTCGTTATGATCCCACCGGGGGTCCTCTAAGGGGTACTTCTGCTCTCCACGCTGAGGGCCGTCCTGATGCTCCCTATCCCAAATGGCCATTGCACTATTCCGGATCATAACAATTTCATCGTAATTAAATAGTATTCTCATCATGGCCTGCAGTTCAGCCCATGTGTATATACTGGGCCCCAGAAATTGGTCCAGTTGTATTCCCACACTGACGGGGTCGTCCAGTAGACAGGGTAGTTCATTACGGAGTTGCCAGATATCCCCAGAATTTAAAGGTTGTACTACGAACCCGGTCCGTTCATTCCCAAACGGCACCTCTCGTAAGGGGTTCAGCTGTTCAATATTGTCACTCCTCCCAGCTCTCAATCCCTCTTCTCGACCTTTCCGCATCTCGAGTCGGACTGATTTCCTAGTGCCTGGGGTGAGTTCTGCGCCCCCTCCTGTGCCCCCCCCCAGCAGTCCCTTCCTCACTGGTCGTAGCCTGCTGGGACTCGGAATTATCCGTCGCAGGAGGGAGGTCCGCGCTGGACGCCTGGTCGTTCGCGGGTGGTATATACGGGGGCGGGGAAGACGGTGGCAAACCGTCAGTGAGGATGTCCCAAGACTTCTGGGGCTTCCTCGGGTCTGTTTGGGGAGTCAGAGGATAGAGACGCGTCGGACTCTCGCCGTCTCCCGCCAACCAGGCGGCGGCATATTTGCTCTCCTCTGGGTCAAACAGTTGTTTTCTGTTAACATATACATTTAGGATTTGACACACCCAGTCTTCATCAGAACCATACTCGGGCCAAACTACGAGGGGGCGCGGATAGGTTCTTTGGTCCATATAAAACAACAATATTTTATCATGGTCTCTTTCTTTAAGTCCTTCGTTCTACTACTGTCCATCCATAGACTTAACTTCCGACCTAATGGACTATCGGGGAGTATTTCTTTCCCATTTGCAGTCTTCCCTGACTTTTCCTTAGAAGTCTGATTTCCCATGGTTTATCTTCGGTCCTGGTCCTAAACGCCCAAAGGGTTTTCACAGATGACCGTCAAAACCACGCGGCCAACAAGGAAGAACAAAAGAATCTCTTACCTTGATCCGTGCACGGAGTTGTCTGGCCTTTTTAAATGTGTGTACCCCCGTGTATAGTCACTAACCGGTCGTCCCAGCACTCGTCCGTGTGTTCCTTTTCCAGGATTCAAAATTATTTTTAAATGAGCCGGGTCACATCCTCTCTTGGCCGACGGCCGACGGACCAAGCTGATCAGTGAGAAGTATAAATATATACTGGACGCGTCTTTGTTGTAATCAGGCTTGATCCGTGAGCCGAAGAGACTGCCCCCCCCTGGCAATAATTATTTCATCCCGGACGAGCCCCCAATTGTGCGAGATAAGTGGCTGTCTGGCCCCATCTACGGCACTTTTTATTTCCCTTCCCAGGAACAAAAACACGGAGGAGTCTGTCCAAAACGTTTTCATTCAACTTTGCAAAGTCGGGTGCTGTTCCCAAAGGTACACACACAAGCATAGTAATCTCCACACATTATATACATGTATATGTGGGCTGGGTCTACTACTGCTGCCTTGACCAACGAGTGCTAGGATTCCCCACTGTTTTCCTTATTTGGGTTCTGGTGCCTGCGATTATTTTGTTATTCACTTGGCCAATCAGTGTTTGAGCTTCCCGTTCTTCCCTTATATGGATGATGTTGTACAACTGTGGTTAAGGGCGGCCTCTCAACTATCGAGGAAAGCTGTTACAACTGTTTCATTCATATAAACGTGGGGGAGGTCCGGCAACAGTTTCGAGTGTCTGCTTGTGTTTACTATGAGGTAGAAAATACTAAAAGGCAGCTAACCGTTTAAAAATTACACTACCCCCTACAAGAGGGAAACAGAGGGGAGGGAGAGAGAGGGGAGGAGAGAGGGAGAGAGGGGGGACGAGAGGGGAGGGGGGATGGGGGTGAGAGAGAAGGGTCGATGGAGCGGGAGAGAGGGGACAAGAGGGGGAGAAAGAGGGGTCGAGAGAGGGAGAGAGATGGGAGGATGGGGGAGGGAGAGAGGGGGTGATGGGGGGAGAGAGGGGACGAGAGGTGGAGAGAGCGGATATGATGGTGGTGACGGGGAGGGACAGGGAGACTGAGGGGACGAGAGAGGGAGAGAGAGAGGGGGAGGGAGAGGCGACGAGAGAGTGGAGAGAGATTGGATGCGAGGGGGAGAGAGGGGACGAGAGAGGGGAGAGAGAGGTGACGTGAGGGGGAGTGAGAGTGGACGAGAGAGAGAGAGGGGAAGAGAGAGGGGTAGAGAGGTGATGAGAGGGGGGAGTGTGGGGACGAGAGGGGGGAGAGAGAGGGTACAAGAAAAGGAGAGAGAGGGGATGATGGGGGGAGAGTGGAGGAGTGAGAGGCGGAGAGAGTGGGGAGGGAGAGGGTAACAGAAGTGGGACAAGAGGGGAGTGAGAGGAGGGGGGTGGAGAGAGAGGAATGAGAGAGGGAGAGAGGGGAGGGAGAGAGAGGGAAGGAGAGAGGGAGGGAGCAGGGCGAGAGAGGGAGAGAGAGGGAACAAGAGAGGGAGAGAGAGGGGAAGACAGAGGGGGAGACAGATTATGAGAGGTGGCGAGGGGAAGAGAGGAGGGGAGAGAGGGCACAAGAGGAGAGAGAGGGGACGATGGGGAGAGGGGGGTGAGCGGGGGAAAGAGGGGGAGAGAGAGTGTAAGAGAGATGTTACAAGAGCGGGAGAGAGAGGACGAGTGTGGAGAGAGAGGGGACGAGAGAGGGAGAGAGAGGGGAGGAGAGAAGGAGAGAGGGGACGAGAGGGGAGAGAGTGGGGACAGGGGTGAGAGAGAAGGGATGATAGAGGGAGAGAGAGGGGACGATGGGGAAGAGAGAGGGGACGATGGGGGTAGAAAGAGAGGAGAGAGAGGGGGAGAGAGGGGGCAGAGAGGGGATGATGTTGGAGAGAGAGAGGGGATGAGAGAGGGAGAGGGAGAGCGAGAGGTTACGAGAGAGGTGAGAGGGAGGGGAGAGAGAGAGGGAGAGAGGGGAGAGAGGTGATGAGAGGGAGGGAGTGAGGGGACGAGAGGGGGAGAGAGAGGAGACGATGGGGGGAGAGAGGTGGAGTGAGGGGGGAGAGGGGGGAGAGAGAGTGTAAGAGAGATGGGACAAGAGGGGGAGACAGAAAGGATGAGGGGGGAATGAGAGGGGATGAGAGAGGTAGAGAGAGGGGACAAGACAGGGAGAGGGGGACGGGGGTGAGAGAGAAGGTACGAGAGGGGGGGAGAGAGGTGACAATGGGGGAGAGATAGGGTAGAGAGAGGGAGAGAAGGGGGACGATGGGGGGAGAGAGAGGGCGCCCGAGGGTGAGAGAGGGGACGATGGGGGAGAGATAGGGGAGAGAGAGGGCGAGAGGGGGACGATGGGGCGGAGAGACGGGTCCGTGGGGGCACGGGGGAGAGAGAGAGGGAGAGAGAGAGGGGCCCATGGGGGGGAGAGAGAGGGGACAAGAGAGGAGAGAGAGAGGGGAGAGAGAGGTGACGAGGGGGGAGAGAGAGGTGACAAGAGGGGGGAGAGCGGGGACAAGAGGGGGGGAGGTGGGGACGAGAGGGGGGAGAGAGAGGGAAAGAGTATGGACGAGATGGGGGAGGTAGTGGACGAGAGTGGGGGAGAGAGGGGACGAGAGAGGGAGAGAGGGGGAAAGAGCGGGGACGAGAGAGTGGAGAGAGAGGGGAGAGAGAGGGGACGAGATGGGGAGAGAGAGAGGACGAAAGAGGTGAGACAGAGGGGTGAGAGAGGTGACGAGAGGGGCAGAATGAGTGGATGAAGGGGGAGAGAGGGGAAGAGAGAGGGAGAGAGAGGGGATGATGGGGGAGAGAGGGGAGTGAGAGGGTGAAATTGGGGAGAGAGAGGGTAAGAGAGTTGGGACAAGAGGGGGAGAGAGAGAGGACGAGTGTGGAGAGAGATGGGACAAGAGACGGAGAGAAGGGGGAGGGAGAGAGGGGGATGAAAGAGGGGGAGGGGAGAGAGGGCACAAGAGGAGAGAGAGGGGACGATGTGGGAGAGGGGGGATGAGCGGGCGAGAGAGGGGGAGAGAGAGGGTAAGAGAGATTGGACAAGAGGGGGAGAGAGAGGGGAGGAGAGAGAGGGGAGGAGAGAGGGAGAGAGGGAACGAGAGGGAAGAGAGTGGGGACGGGGGTGAGAGAGAAGGGATGACAGGGGGAGAGAGAGGGGACGATGGGGAAGAGAGAGGGGATGATGGGGGGAGAGAGAGGGGACGAGAGGGGGAGAGAGGGGTCGAGAGAGGGCAGGGGGCGGAAGAGAGGGGACGAGAGAGTGGAGAGAGAGGGGAGAGAGAGGGGACGAGATGGGGAGAGAGAGAGGAAGAGAGAGGTGAGACAGAGGGGCGAGAGAGGTGACGAGAGGGGCAGAATGAGGGGACGAGGGGGGAGAGAGGGGACGAGAGAGGGAGAGAGAGGGGATGATGGGGGGAGAGAGGGGAGTGAGAGGGGGAGAGGGGGGGAGAGAGAGGGTAAGAGAGGTGGGACAAGAGGGGGAGAGAGAGAGAACGAGTGTGGAGAGAGAGGGGACGATGGGGGAGAGGGGGGAGTGAAAGTGGGAGAGAGGGGGGAGTGAAAAGGTAAGAGAGGTGGGACAAGAGGGGGAGAGTGTGGGGATGAGTGTGGAGAGAGAGGGGACGATGGGGGAGAGGGGGGAGTGAGAGTGGGAGAGAGGGGGGAGTGAAAAGGTAAGAGAAGTGGGACAAGAAGGGGAGAGAGAGAGGACGAGTTGGAGAGAGATGGGACGAGAGATGGAGATGGGGGGAGGGAGAGACGTCGGAGGAGAAAGGGGGAGAGAGGGGAGGGAGAGAGAGGGGAGGAGAGAGGGAGAGAGAGGGGATGGTGGTGAGAGAGAAGGGACGCAAGGGGGTTTGAGAGGGGACGATGGGGGAGACAGAGGGCATGAGGGGGGAGAGAGGTGATGAGAGATGGAGAGAAAGTGGACGATGGGGGTAGAGAGAGGGGAGAGAGAGGGGAGAGAGGGGGCAGCAAGGTGATGATGGTGGTAGAGAGGGGGGACAAGAGAGGGAGAAAGGGGGAGAGAGAGGGGACGAGATAGGTGATAATGCCGAGAGAGAGATGGAGAGAGGGGAAGAGAGAGGGGAGAGAGGTGATGAGAGGGGGTAGTGAGGGGACAAGAGGGGGAGAGAGAGGGGACGATGGGGCGAGAGGGGGCAGTGAGGGGGGAGAGAGGGGCGAGAGAGAGGCCAAGAGAGGTGGGACAAGAGGGGGAGAGTGAGAGGACGAGGGTGGAGAGAGAAGGGATGAGAGAGGGAAACAGAGGGGAGGGAGAGAGAGGGGAGGGGAGAGGGAGAGAGAGGGGACGAGAGGGGAGGAGGGATGGGGGTGAGAGAGAAGGGTCGATGGGGGAGAGAGAGGGGACGAGAGGGGGAGAAAGAGGGGTCAAGAGAGGGAGAGAGATGGGAGGATGGGGGAGAGAGAGAGGGGATGATGGGGGGGAGAGAAGGGACGAGAGGTGGAGAGAGCGGGGACGATGGGGGTGACGGGGAGAGAGAGGGAGACAGAGGGGACGAGAGAGGGAGAGAGAGAGGGGGAGGGAGAGGGGACGAGAGAGGGGAGAGAGAGGTGACGTGAGGGGGAGAGAGAGATGGGAAGAGAGTGGGGGAGAGAGCTGAAGATACAGGGGAGCGTGGGTATGAGAGGGGGAGAGAGAGGGGACGAGAGAAGGAGAGAGAGGGGATGATGGGGGGAGAGTGGAGGAGTGAGAGGTGGAGAGAGGGGGGAGGGAGAGGGTAACAGAAGTGGGACAAGAGGGGGAGCAAGAGGAGGAGGGTGGAGAGAGGAATGAGAGAGGGAGAGAGGGGAGGGAGAGAGAGGGGAGGAGAGAGGGAGGGAGACGGGGCGAGAGAGGGAGAGAGTGGACGGGTGTGAGAGAGAAGGGATGATAGGGGGCGAGGGAGGGGACGAGAGGTGGAGAGAGAGGGGAGGAGAAGGGGAGAGAGAGGGGATGATGTGGAAGAGAGAGGGGACGAGAGGGGGAAAGAGAGGGGAGGATGGGGGCGATGGGGAGAGAGAGGGGACGAAAGAGGGAGAGAGAGGGGTAGGAAGAGGGGACGAGGGAGGGGAGAGAGAGAGGACGAGAGGGGGAGAGAGGGGACGAGAGAGGGGAGAGAGATTTGACATGAGGGGGAGAGAGAGGAGACGAGAGATAGAGAGGGGGGAAGTTGTGGGAGAGAGAGGTGATGGGGGGAGCGAGGGGAAGAGAGGAGGGGAGAGAGGGGATAATGGGGGGATAGTGGGGGAGTGAGAGGGGGAGAGTGGGGGGACGAGAGAGGGAGAGAGAAATTGGATGAGGGGGGTGAGAAGGGACGAGAGAGGGGAGAGAGAGTTGACATTAGCGGAGAGAGAGTGGTCGAGAGAGACAGGGGAAGAGAGAGGGGGAGAGAGGTGATGAGAGTGCGAAGCGAGGGGATGAGGGGGGAGAGAGAGAGAGGGGACGAGAGAAGGAGAGAGAGGGGACGATGGGGGAAGATTGGAGGAGTGAGAGGCAGAGAGAGGGGGGAGGGAGAGTGTAACAGAAGTGCGACAAGAGGGGGAGAGAGAGAGAGGATGAGGGTGGAGAGAGAGGATTGAGAGAGGGAGAGAGGTGATGAGAGAGAGAGAGGGAAGAGAGGGGGGAGCAGGTGATGAGACGGGGAGCTAGTGGACGAGAGGGGGAGAGAGAGGGGACGAGAGAAGGAGAGGGGGAGGGAGGAGGAGAGAGAGGCGCGATGTGGGGAGGGGGGAGAGAGTGTGGAGAGTGAGGGGAGAGAGAGGGAGAGAGAGGAGCCAATGGGGGGAGAGAGAGGGAGAGAGAGGGGATGACTGGGGGTAAGAGAGGGCACAATGGGAAGAGAGAGGGTACGAGAGACGGGGAGAGAGGGGACAATGGGGGGGAGACAGAGGGAGAGAGAGGGGACAAGGGGGGAGAGAGAGGGCATGATGGGTTAGAGAGAAGGCACGAGAGAAGTGGAGAGAGGAAACGAGAGGGTGAGAGAGAGGGGACGATGGGGGGCGAGAGAGTGAGAGAGAGGGGACGATGGGGTGAGAGAAAGGGGACGAGGGAGAGAGAGAGAGAGAGAGGGGAGAGAGAGGGAGAGAGGAGGGACGAAGGGGGAGAGAGAGGGGACAAAAGAGAGAGAGGGAGAGGACGAGAGGGGGAGAGAGAGAGGGGGAGGGAGAGGGGACGAGAGAGGGGAGAGAGAGGTGACGTGAGGGGGAGAGAGAGATGGGAAGAGAGTGGGGGAGAGAGCTGAAGATACAGGGGAGCGTGGGTATGAGAGGGGGAGAGAGAGGGGACGAGAGAAGGAGAGAGAGGGGATGATGGGGGGAGAGTGGAGGAGTGAGAGGTGGAGAGAGGGGGGAGGGAGAGGGTAACAGAAGTGGGACAAGAGGGGGAGCAAGAGGAGGAGGGTGGAGAGAGGAATGAGAGAGGGAGAGAGGGGAGGGAGAGAGAGGGGAGGAGAGAGGGAGGGAGACGGGGCGAGAGAGGGAGAGAGTGGACGGGTGTGAGAGAGAAGGGATGATAGGGGGCGAGGGAGGGGACGAGAGGTGGAGAGAGAGGGGAGGAGAAGGGGAGAGAGAGGGGATGATGTGGAAGAGAGAGGGGACGAGAGGGGGAAAGAGAGGGGAGGATGGGGGCGATGGGGAGAGAGAGGGGACGAAAGAGGGAGAGAGAGGGGTAGGAAGAGGGGACGAGGGAGGGGAGAGAGAGAGGACGAGAGGGGGAGAGAGGGGACGAGAGAGGGGAGAGAGATTTGACATGAGGGGGAGAGAGAGGAGACGAGAGATAGAGAGGGGGGAAGTTGTGGGAGAGAGAGGTGATGGGGGGAGCGAGGGGAAGAGAGGAGGGGAGAGAGGGGATAATGGGGGGATAGTGGGGGAGTGAGAGGGGGAGAGTGGGGGGACGAGAGAGGGAGAGAGAAATTGGATGAGGGGGGTGAGAAGGGACGAGAGAGGGGAGAGAGAGTTGACATTAGCGGAGAGAGAGTGGTCGAGAGAGACAGGGGAAGAGAGAGGGGGAGAGAGGTGATGAGAGTGCGAAGCGAGGGGATGAGGGGGGAGAGAGAGAGAGGGGACGAGAGAAGGAGAGAGAGGGGACGATGGGGGAAGATTGGAGGAGTGAGAGGCAGAGAGAGGGGGGAGGGAGAGTGTAACAGAAGTGCGACAAGAGGGGGAGAGAGAGAGAGGATGAGGGTGGAGAGAGAGGATTGAGAGAGGGAGAGAGGTGATGAGAGAGAGAGAGGGAAGAGAGGGGGGAGCAGGTGATGAGACGGGGAGCTAGTGGACGAGAGGGGGAGAGAGAGGGGACGAGAGAAGGAGAGGGGGAGGGAGGAGGAGAGAGAGGCGCGATGTGGGGAGGGGGGAGAGAGTGTGGAGAGTGAGGGGAGAGAGAGGGAGAGAGAGGAGCCAATGGGGGGAGAGAGAGGGAGAGAGAGGGGATGACTGGGGGTAAGAGAGGGCACAATGGGAAGAGAGAGGGTACGAGAGACGGGGAGAGAGGGGACAATGGGGGGGAGACAGAGGGAGAGAGAGGGGACAAGGGGGGAGAGAGAGGGCATGATGGGTTAGAGAGAAGGCACGAGAGAAGTGGAGAGAGGAAACGAGAGGGTGAGAGAGAGGGGACGATGGGGGGCGAGAGAGTGAGAGAGAGGGGACGATGGGGTGAGAGAAAGGGGACGAGGGAGAGAGAGAGAGAGAGAGGGGAGAGAGAGGGAGAGAGGAGGGACGAAGGGGGAGAGAGAGGGGACAAAAGAGAGAGAGGGAGAGGACGAGAGGGGGAGAGATGGGGAGACCGATGGGACGATGGGAGAAAAGTGAGGGGACGAGAGAGGGATAGAGAGGGGAGAGAGAGGGAGGGAACGATGGGGGAGAGAGAGGGGATGAGAGAGGGGACGAGAGAAGGAGAGAGGGGGGACGAAGGGGGGAGATAGAGGGGAGAGAGAGGGAGAGAGAGGGGACGATGTGGGGAGAGAGAGGGGATTTAGAGTGTAGAGAGAGGAGACGATGGGGGAGAGAGGGGAGACAGAGGGGAGAGAGAGAGAGGGAGAGAGACTGGATGATGTGGAGAGAGAGAGAGGACCGAGAGTGGCGAGAGAGGTGAGAGAGAGGGAGAGAGAGGGGATGATGGGGGAGAGAGAGGACGATGGCGGGAGAGAGAGGGGAGAGTGAGGGAGATAGAGGAGAGAGAGGGAGAGAGAGGGGACAATTGTGGAGAGAGAGGGCATGATGGGGAGAGAGTGAGGGGAGACAGAGGGACGATGGGGGAGAGAGAGTGGATGAGAGGTGGAGAGAGAGGGGATGATGGTGGAAGAGAGGGGGGATGAGAGGGAGAGAGAGGGAGAGGACGAAGGGGTAGAGAGGGGTGACGAGAGAGGTAGAGAGGACACGTGAGTGGGACAGAGAGGGGAGGGAGACAGGGGAGAGAGGGTGAGAGAGGGGATGATAGGGGAGAGAGAGGCAACGGGGGTGAGAGAGAAGGGACAAGGGGGAGAGAGAGGGGACAATAGTGGGGGAGAGAGAGGACGAGAGGGGGAAAGAGAGGGAGAGAGAGAGGGGAGAATGGGGAGAGAGAGGGGACGAGAGGGAGAGAGCGCGGGGAAGAGAGAGGGTTTAGAGAAGGAGAGAGAGGGGAGAGCGAGGGGATGAGAGTAGGGAGAGAGGGACGAGAGAGGGGAGAGAGAGGTGACGATGGGGGAGAGAGGGGGATGATGTGGGAGAGAGAGGGGACAAATGATGGGGAGAGGGGACGAGAGCGGGAGAGAGAGGGAACGATGGGGGAGAGTGAGGGAGAGAGAGTGGACGAGAGGGGGAGAGAGGGGACGAGAGCGGGAGAGAGAGGGGACGAGACAGGGGGAGAGAGAGGGGACGAGAGGTGGAAAGAGAGGGGATGAGAGAGGGAGAGAACGGAGAGAGTGAGGGCAGAGTGATGGGAGAGGGGGGACGATGGAGAGAGAGGGGAACGAGAGGAGAGAGAGAGGGGAGGATGGGGGAGAGGAAGAGAGAGGGGAAGAGAGGGGACGATGGAGGTGAGACAGTGGATGAGAGAGGGAGAGAGGGGACGATGGAGGAGAGAGATGGAGAGAGATGGAGAGAGAAGGAAGAGAGGGAGAAAGAGGGGACAATGGGGAGAGACAGGGACAAGAGGGTGAGAGAGTGGGGATAAGAGAGGGAGAGAGAGGGGACGAATGAGGGTGAGAGAGGGGACGATGGGGGGCGAGAGAGGGAGAGAGGGGGGTGAGAGTGGTTATGAGAGAGGAAGAGAGGGGACGAGAGTGGGGGAGAGAGAGGGTGACGAGAGAAGGAGAGAGAGGGAAAGAAAGGGGACGATATGGGGAGAGAGAGAGGACGATATGGGGAGAGAGAGTAAGAGAGAGTGGGAGAGAGAGGGGATGAGAGAGGGAGAGAGGGAGGGGTGAGGGGGAGAGAGAGAGTGAGAGAGAGAAAGAGAGAGAGAGAGGACAATGGGGGGAGAGAGAGGGAGAGGGGGAGCGAGAGGGGATGAGGGAGGGAGAGAGAGGGGACGAGAGGGGAGAGAGAGAGATGGGACGAGAGGGTAGAGCGAGAGGACGAAGGAGGGAGAGAGAGGGGACGAGAGGGGGAGAGAGAGGGGATGAGGGAGGGACAGAGAGGGGACAATGGGGGGAGAGAGAGGGGACAAGGGAGACAGAGAAAGGGAGAGAGAGGTAGAGAAAAGGGACGATACAGGGAGAGAGAGAGGGAATGATGGGGGCGAGAGAGGGAGAGACAGGGGGAGAGAGCGGGGATGAGAGAGGGAGAGAGAGTGGATGAGGGATAGGGGGGCGATGGGAGAGAGAGAGGGAACGTGAGGGGGAGAGAAAGGGGATGCGAGAGGGGGATGAGAAAGTGGACGAGAGAGGGAAAGAGAGAGAGGGAGAGAGGGGGGAGAGAGAGGGGACGAGAGGGGAGATGAGACAGTGTGAAGGAGAGGGGACAATGAGGGGGAGAAAGGGGGAGCAAGAGAGGGGGAGATGGCGAGAGAGCAGATGAGCAAAAGAGGGAGAGAATGACACAGGAAGAGCAAGAGAGAGATAGAGCAAGAGCGAGAGAGAGCAACAGACGGGGATAAGTGAGAGAGAGGGGAGTAAGCGAAAGAGAGTGCAAGTGAGAGCGAAGGGCTGGAGGGTGGTGCAGGTGAGAGTGAGAGAGAGTGGGCGAGTGTGAGAGGGGACGAGAGAGAGTGGGAGAGAGTGAGAGAGTGGGTGAAAGAGAGTGGGTGAGAGTGAGTGAGCGGGCAGAGGGAGAGTGTGGGTGAGAGTGAGAGAGTGGACGAGGGTGAGAGTGGGAGAGAGTGAGAGTGAGTGAGAGAGAGAGTGGGCGCGAGAGAGAGAGTGGGCGCGAGAGAGAGTGTGGGCGAGAGAGAGAGAGAGTGGGAGAGAGAGAGAGTGGGCGAGAGAGAGAGAGGGCGAGAGAGAGAGAGTGGGCGAGAGAGAGAGAGTGGGCGAGAGAGAGAGAGTGGGTGCGAGAGAGAGTGTGGGCGAGAGAGAGAGAGAGTGTGTGTGAGAGAGAGAGAGACAGTGGGCGAGAGAGAGAGAGAGTGGGAGAGAGTAAGAGAGTGGGCGAGAGAGAGAGTGGGCGAGAGAGAGAGAGCAGGCGAGAGAGAGAGTGGGCGAGAGAGAGAGTGGGCAAGAGAGAAAGTGGGCGAGAGAGAGAGTGGGCGAGAGAGAGAGAGAGTGGGCGACAGAGGGTGTCAGCGAGAGAGAGTGGGAGTGAGAGAGAGAGAGAGTGGGCGAGAGAGAGAGAGAGTGGGCAAGAGAGAGACTGGGCGAGAGCTTGAGTGGGCGAGAGCTTGAGTGGGCGAGAGATGAGTGGGAGAGAGTGAGAGAGTGGGCGAGAGAGAGAGTGAGAGAGTGGGCGAGAGAGAGAGTGAGAGAGTGGGCGAGAGAGAGTGGGCGAGCGAGAGAGAGTTGGCGAGGGAGAGTGGGTGAGAGTGAGAGAGTGGGAGAGAGTGAGAGAGTGGGCGAGAGAGAGAGTGGGCGAGAAAGAGTGTGTGCTAGAGCGAGTGTGGGCGAGAGAGAGAGTGGATGAGAGAGAGAGGGTGGGCGAGAGAGAGAGTGGGCGAGAGATAGAGTGGGCGAGAGGGAGAGTGGGTGAGAGAGAGAGTGGATGAGAGATAGAGTGGGCGAGAGAGTGTGGGCGAGAGGGAGAGTGGGTGAGAGAGAGGTTGGGGGAGAGAGAGAGAGTGGGCGAGGGAGAATGGGTGAGAGAGGGAAAATGGGTGAGAGATAGAGAGTGGGCGAGAGTGGGAGAGTGGGCAAGAGAGAGAGTTGGCGTGAGAGTGTGAGCAAGAGAGAGTGGGGGTGAGAGTGGGTGAGAGAGAGAGAGAGAATGGGCGAGGGAGAAAGAATGGGTGAGCGAGATTGTGCGGGAGAGAGAGACAGTGGGCAAGAGAGAGAGAGTGGGCGAGAGTGAGAGAGTTGGTGAGAGAGAGAGAGTGGGCGAGGGTGAGAGAGTTGGTGAGAGAAATGGTGAGAGTGGGCAAGAGAGAGAGTGGGCGAGAGAGGGAGAGAGTGGGCGATAGAGAGAGAGGGTGTGAGAGAGAGTGGGCGAGAGAGAGTGGGCGAGAGAGAGTTTGGGCGAGAGAGAGTGTGGGCGAGAGATAGTGGTAGAGAGTGAGAGAGTGGGCGAGAGAGAGTGGACGAGAGAAAGTGGGTGAGGGAGAGTGGGCGAGAGAGAGAGAGAGAGAGAGTGGGTGAGGGAGAGAGAATGGGTGGGTGGGAGTGTGCGGAAGAGAGAGAGTGGGCAAGACAGAGAGAGTGCACGAGAGTGAGAGAGTGGGCGAGAGAGAGTGGGCAAGAGAGAGAGTGGGCGATAGAGAGAGTGGGGGAGAGCGCGGGCGAGAGAGAGACTGAGCGAGAGAGAGAGCGGGCGAGAGAGAGTGGGCGAGAGAGAGTGGGAGAGAATGAGAGGGGCAGAGGGAGAGAGTGGGCGACAGTGAGAGAGTGGGCGATAGAGAGAGTGTGCGAGAGTGAGAGAGGGGTCAGAGGGAGAGAGTGGGCAAGAGAGAGAGTGGGGGTGACAGAGAGTGGGCGAGAGAGAAAGAGGAGATGAGAGAGAGAGTGGGCGAGAGAAAGCGTGTGAGTGAGAAAGTGGGAGTGAGAGAGTGGGTGAAAGAGAGTGGGTGAGAGTGAGGGAGTGGGCGAGAGAGAGTTTGGGGGTGAGAGAGTGTGGGCAAGGGAGATAGTGGGCGAGAGAGAGAGTGGGCGAGAGCAGGTGTGGGCGAGAGAGTGTGTGCACGTGCGATTGAGAGAGGGGGCAGAGTGAGATAGTGCACGAGAAAGAGAGTGGGCGAGAGAGAGGGAGAGAGAGAATAGGCGAGAGAAAGACAGGGCGAAAGAGAGAATGGGTCAGAGAGAGAGTGAGGGAGAGAGACAGTGTGGGGGAGAGAGAGGGTGGGCAAGAGAGACAGTGGGCGAGAGTGAGGGTGGGGGAGATAGAGATAGTGGAAGAGAGAGAGAGGGTGAGAGAGAAACTGGGCGAGTTAGGAGTTGGTGACAGAGAGAGAGTGGGAGAGAGAAAGTGTGGGCGATAGAGTCAGAGTGGGCGAGAGTCGGTGAGAGGGAGAGTGAGAGAAAGAGTGGGCGAGAGAGAGTGGGTGAGAGAGAGAGGGTGAGAGAGAGAGTGTGGGTGAGAGTGAGTGAGGGGGCAGAGGGACATAGTGGGCGAGAGAGAGAATGGGCAAGAGAGAGAGATTGGGTGAGAGAGAGTGTTGGTGAGAGAGAGAGTGGGCAAGAGAAGGAGTTGGTGAGAGTGAGACTGGGCGAAAGAGAGAGTGGGTGGGAGAAAGAGGGCGAGAGTGTAACTGGGCAAGAGAGAGAGTGTAGACAGAGAGTGGGAGAGAGTGAGAGAGTGGGCAGGAGAGAGTGAGAGAGTGGGCAAGAGACAGTGGGCGAGAGAGAGAGTGGGCGAGTGAGAGAGAGTGGGCAAAAGTGAGAGTGTGCGCAAGACAGAGAGTGGGAGAGAGTGAGAGAGTGGGCAGGAGAGAGTGGGCAAGAGAGAGTGGGAAGGAGAGAGTGAGAGAGTGGGCGAGAGAGAGAGTGGGCGAGAGAGAGAGTGGGCGAGTGAGAGAGAGTGGGCGAGAGTGAGAGTGTGGGCAAGACAGAGAGTGGGAGAGAGTCAGAGAGTGGGCAGGAGAGAGTGGGCGAGAGGGAGAGTGGGAAGGAGAGAGTGAGAGAGTGGGCGAGAGAGAGAGTGGGAGAGAGTGAGAGAGGGGGCAGGAGAGAGTGGGCGAGAGAGAGAGTGGGAAGGAGAGAGTGAGAGACTGGGTGAGAGACAGTGGGCGAGAGAGAGAGTGGGCGAGTGAGAGAGAGTGGGCGAGAGAGAGAGAGTGGGAGCGAGTGAGAGAGAGGGGGAGCGAGTGAGAGAGTGGGCGTGAGAGAGTGTGGGCAGGAGAGAGTGTGGGCGAGAGAGAGTGGGTGAGAGTGATAGAGTGGGTGAGAGAGAGTGGGTGAGAGTGAGACAGGGCGACAGTGAGAGTGTGGGCGAGAGAGAGAGTGGCTGAGAGTGAGAGAGTGGGCGAGAGAGAGTGGCTGAGAGTGAGAGAGTGGGCGAGAGAGAGTGGCTGAGAGTGAGAGAGTGGGCGAGAGAGAGAGTCGGCGAGAGAGAGAAGAGGAGAGATTAAGGGAGTGGGCGAGAGAGAGTGTGGGTGAGAGAGTGTTGGCCACAGAGAGAGTGGGTGAGTGATAGAGTGGGTGAGAGAGAGAAAGCGGGCGAGAGAGAGGGTGGGCGAGACAGAGAGTAAGTGAGAGAGAGTGGGCGAGACTGTGGCTGGGCGAGAGTGAGAGACTGGGCAAGACAGAGAGTGGGAGAGAGTGGGCGAGAGAGAGTGGGCGAGAGAGAGAGAGTGGGAGAGAGTGAGAGTGTGGGCGAGGGAGAGAGAATGTGCAAGAGAGAGAGTGGGCGAGAGTGAGAGAATGGGCGAGAGAGAGTGGGTGGAAGAGAGTGTGGGTTAGAGAGAGTGTGGGTGAGCGAGAGTGGGTGAGAGTGAGACTGGGCGAGAGTGAGAGAGTGGGCAAGAGAGAGAGTGGGAGAGAGTGAGAGAGTGGGCGAGAGTGAGAGAGTGGGCGAGAGAGAGAGTGGGCGAGAGAGAGTGGGCGAGTGAGAGAGTGGGCGAGTGAGAGAATGGGTGAGAGAGAGAGTGGGCATGAGAGAGTGTGGGCGAGAGAGAGAGTGGGTGAGAGAGTGGGTGAGAGTGAGAGAGTGGGAGAGAGTGAGATTGTGGGCGAGGGAGAGAGAATGGGCAAGAGAGAGAGTGGGCGAGAGTGAGAGAATGGGCGAGAGAGAGAGTGGGTGGAAGAGAGTGTGGGTGAGAGAGAGTGTGGGTGAGCGAGAGTGGGTGAGAGTGAGACTGGGCGAGAGTGAGAGAGTGGGCGAGAGAGAGAGTGGGAGAGAGAGAGAGTGGGCGAGAGTGAGAGAGTGGGCGAGAGAGAGAGTGGGCGGGAGAGAGTGGGCGAGAGTGAGAGTGGGCGAGTGAGAGAATGGGTGAGAGAGAGAGTGGGCATGAGAGAGTGTGGGCGAGAGAGAGAGTGTGGACAGGAGAGAGTGGGTGAGAGAGTGGGTGAGAGTGAGAGAGTGGGCGAGAGAGAGAGTGGGCGAGAGAGAGTGTGGGTGAGAGAGAGAGTGGGCGAGAGAGAGAGTGGGAGAGAGAGTGTTGGCCAGAGAGAGAGAGTTGACGAGAGTGATAGAGTGGGTGAGAGAGAGAGAGAGAGCGGGCGAGAGAGAGAGTGGGCGAGAGAGAGTGTGGGCGAGAGAGAGTGTGGGCGAGAGAGAGTGTGGGTGAGAGGGAGAGAGTGGGCGAGAGAGAGAGTGGGAGAGAGTGAGACAGTGGACGAGAGAGTGTGGGCGAGAGAGGGTGTGGGCGAGAGGGAGTGTGTGCGAGAGAGAGAGTGGGAGAGAGTGAGACAGTGGACGAGAGAGTGTGGGCGAGAGAGGGTGTGGGCGAGAGGGAGTGTGTGCGAGAGAGAGAGTGGGTGAGAGAGAGATTGTGTGAGAGAGAGTGGGTGAGAGAGAGAAAGAGTGGGTGAAAGAGAATGGGCGAGAGAGAGAGTGTGGGTGAGAGTGAGAGGGGGGAAGAGGGACATAGTGGGCGAGAGAGAGAGTGGGCGAGAGAGAGAGTGGGCGAGAGTGAGAGAGTGAGAGAGAGAGAGAGCGGGCGAGAGAGAGAGTGGGCGAGAGAGAGAGTGGGAGAGAGAGAGAGGGCGAGATAGAGTGTGGCCAAGACAGAGAGTGTGTGAGAGTGAGACTGGACCAAAGAGAGAGTGGGTGAGAGAGAGTGGGCAAGAGTGTGACTGGGCAAGAGTGAGGGAGTGGGCGAGAGAGAGAGTAGGAGAGAGTGAGACAGTAGACGAGAGAGAGTGGGTGAGCGAGAACGTGGGCGAGAGAGTGTGGGCGAGAGAGAGTGTGGGCAAGACAGAGAGTGGGTGAGAGTGAGATGGGTGAGACTGAGTGGGTGGGCGAGAGAGAGAGTGGGCGAGAGTGAGAGGGTGGGCAAGAGAGAGAGTGGGCGAGAGAGAGTGTTGGTGAGAGAGAGTGGGTGAGAGTGAGACAGGGCGACAGTGAGAGTGTGGGCGAGAGAGAGAGTCGGCGAGAGAGAGAAGAGGAGAGAGTAAGGGAGTGGGCGAGAGAGAGTGTGGGTGAGAGAGTGTTGGCCAGAGAGAGAGTGGGTGAGAGTGATAGAGTGGGTGAGAGAGAGAAAGCGGGCGAGAGAGAGGGTGGGCAAGACAGAGAGTAAGTGAGAGAGAGTGGGCGAGACTGTGGCTGGGCGAGAGTGAGAGACTGGGCAAGACAGAGAGTGGGAGAGAGTGAGAGAGTGGGCGAGAGAGAGTGGGCGAGAGAGAGAGAGTGGGAGAGAGTGAGAGTGTGGGCGAGGGAGAGAGAATGTGCAAGAGAGAGAGTGGGCGAGAGTGAGAGAATGGGCGAGAGAGAGTGGGTGGAAGAGAGTGTGGGTTAGAGAGAGTGTGGGTGAGCGAGAGTGTGGGTGAGCGAGAGTGGGTGAGAGTGAGACTGGGCGAGAGTGAGAGAGTGGGCGAGAGAGAGAGTGGGAGAGAGAGAGAGTGGGCGAGAGTGAGAGAGTGGGCGAGAGAGAGAGTGGGCGAGTGAGAGAATGGGTGAGAGAGAGAGTGGGCGAGAGAGAGAGTGTGGACAGGAGAGAGTGGGTGAGAGAGTGGGTGAGAGTGAGAGAGTGGGCGAGAGAGAGAGTGGGCGAGAGAGAGTGTGGGTGAGAGAGAGAGTGGGCGAGAGAGAGAGTGGGAGAGAGAGTGTTGGCCAGAGAGAGAGAGTTGACGAGAGTGATAGAGTGGGTGAGAGAGAGAGAGAGCGGGCGAGAGAGAGAGAGTGGGCGAGAGAGTGAGTGGGCGAGAGAGAGTGGACGAGAGAGAGTGTGGGTGAGAGTGAGACTGGGCGAAAGATAGAGAGTGGGCGAGATTGAGAGTGGGCGAGCGAAAGAGTGGGAAAGAGAGAGAGTGAGAGAGTGAGAGAGTGGGTGTGAGAGAGTGTGGGCGAGAGAGAGAGAGTGGGCAAGAGGGAGTGGGTGAGAGAGAGTGGGCGAGAGAGAGAGTGTGGGTGAGAGTGAGGGGGGGAAGACAGACATAGTGGGTTAGAGAGAGAGTGGGCGAGAGAGAGTGGGTGAGAGTGAGACTGCGCGAGAATGAGAGAGAATGAGAGAGTGGGCGAGAGAGAGATTGGGCGACAGAGAATGGGTGAGAGAGAGTGAAGGCGAAAGAAAGAGTGGGTGATACAGAAAGAGTAGGCGAGAGACACAGAGTGGGAGACAGAGAGTGGGTGAGAGAGTGAGGGGGGAGAGAGAGAGTGGGTGAGAGTGAGTGAGGGGACAGAGGGAGAGTGGGCGAGAGAGAGAGTGGGAGAGAGTTAGAGAGTGGGCGAAAGAGAGAGTGGGCGAGAGAGTGTGGGCGAGAGAGAGTGTGGGCAAGACAGAGAGTGGGTGAGAGTGAGGCTGGGCGAGATTGAGTGAGTGGGTGAGATAGAGTGGGAGAGAGTGAGAGAGTGGCCGAGACAGAGAGTGGCCGAGACAGAGAGTGGTAGAGAATGAGAGAGTGGGCGAGAGAGAGAGTGGGCGAGAGTGAGAGAGTGGGCGAGAGAGAGAGAGTTGGAGAGAGGAAGAAAGTGGGCTAGAGAGAGTGTGGGTGAGAGAGAGTGTTGGCCAGAGAGAGAGTGGGCAAGAGTGAGAGAGTGGGTGAGAGAGAGAGTGGGCGAGAGAGAGAGTGGGAGAGAGAGAGAGTGGGCGAGATAGAGTGTGGCCGAGACAGAGAGTGTGTGAGAGTGAGACTGGACCAAAGAGAGAGTGGGTGAGAGAGAATGGGCGAGGGTGTGACTGGGCGAGAGTGAGAGAGTGGGCGAGAGAGAGAGTGGGAGAGAGTGAGAGAGTGGGCAA
Source organism: Chiloscyllium punctatum (assembly GCF_047496795.1). NCBI lineage: Eukaryota > Metazoa > Chordata > Chondrichthyes > Orectolobiformes > Hemiscylliidae > Chiloscyllium > Chiloscyllium punctatum. The sequence continues at coordinate 45,094,665 of NC_092790.1, read as the reverse complement.
GAGAGAGTGTGGGAATGAGTGAGAGAGTGGGCGAGAGAGAGAGTGGGAGAGAGTGAGAGAGTGGGCGAGAGAGAGAGTGGGAGAGAGTGAGAGAGTGGGCGAGAGAGAGAGTGGGAGAGAGTGAGAGAGTGAACGAGAGAGTGTGGGCGAGAGAGGGTGTGGACGAGAGGGAGTGTGTGCGAGAGAGAGAGTGGGCGAGAGAGAGATTGTGTGAGAGAGAGTGGGTGAGAGAGAGAAAGAGTGGGTGAAAGAGAATGGGCGAGAGAGAGAGTGTGAGTGAGAGTGAGGGGGGGAAGAGGGACATAGTGGGCGAGAGAGAGAGTGGGCGAGAGTGAGAGAGTGAGAGAGAGAGAGAGCGGGCGAGAGAGAGAGTGGGCGAGAGAGAGAGTGGGAGAGAGAGGGCGAGATAGAGTGTGGCCAAGACAGAGAGTGTGTGAGAGTGAGACTGGACCAAAGAGAGAGTGGGTGAGAGGGAGTGGGCGAGAGTGTGACTGGGCGAGAGTGAGAGAGTGGGCGAGAGAGAGAGTGGGAGAGAGTGAGAGAGTGGGCAAGAGAGAGAGTGGGAGAGAGTGAGAGAGTGGGCGAGAGAGAGAGTAGGAGAGAGTGAGACAGTAGACGAGAGAGAGTGGGTGATCGAGAATGTGGGCGAGAGAGTGTGGGCGAGAGTGAGTGTGGGCAAGACAGAGAGTGGGTGAGAGTGAGATGGGTGAGAGTGAGTGGGTGGGCGAGAGAGAGAGTGGGAGAGAGTGAGAGGGTGGGCAAGAGAGAGAGTGGGCGAGAGAGAGTGTTGGTGAGAGAGAGTGGGTGTGAGAGAGTGTGGGTGATAGAGAAAGAGTAGGCGAGAAAAAGAGTGCGTGAGAGAGAGTGAAGGCGAGAGAAAGAGTGGGCGACAGAGAAAGAGTAGGTGCGAGAGAGAGAGTGGGCGACAGAGCGACAGTGGGCGAGAGAAAGAGTGGGAGTGAGAGAATGGGGGTGAGACAGAGTGGGCAAGAGAGAGTGTGGGCGAGAGTGAGAGAGAGGGCAGAGGGAGAGTGGGCGAGAGAGAGACTGGGCGAGAGAGAGGGGGGAGAGGGAGATAGTGGGCAAGAGTGAGAGAGTGGGCAAGAGGGAGAAGGTGAGAGAGAGTGTGGGCGAGAGAGAGACCGGGCAAAAGAAAGATTGTGTGAGAGAGAGAGTGGGTGAGAGAGAGAAAGAGTGGGCGAAAGAGAGTGGGCGAGAGAGAGAATGAGTGGGCAAGAGAGAGAGTGTTGGTGAGAGTGAGAGAGTGGGTGAGAGAGAGTGTGGGCGAGAGAGAGAGTGGGCGAGAGTGAGAGAGTGGGTGAGAGAGAGTGTGGGCGAGAGAGAGAGTGGGCGAGAGTGAGAGAGTGGGTGAGAGAGAGAGTGGGCGAGAGAGAGTGGGCGAGAGTGAGAGAGTGGGTAAAAGAGAGAGTGTTGGTGAGAGTGAGAGGGGGTAACAGAGACATAGTGGGCGAGAGAGAGAGTGGGCGAGAGTGAGAGAGTGGGTGAGAGAGAGTTGGTGAGAGAGAGTGGGCGAGAGTGAGAGAGTGGGCGAGAGAGAGTGTGGGTGAGAGAGTGGGCGAGAGTGAGAGAGTGGGCGAAAGAGAGAGTGTTGGTGAGAGTGAGAGGGGGTAACAGAGACATAGTGGGCGAGAGAGAGAGTGGGCGAGAGTGAGAGAGTGGGTGAGAGAGAGTGTGGGCGAGAGAGAGAGTGGGCGAGAGTGAGAGAGTGGGCGAAAGAGAGAGTGGGCGAGAGAGAGTGTTGGCGAGAGAGAGAGTGGGCGAGAGTGAGAGATTGGGCGAGAGAGAGTGTGGGCGAGAGAGAGGGTGGGCGAAAGAGAGAGTGGGCGAGAGAGAGTGTTCGCGAGAGAGAGAAAGTGGGCGAGAGAGAGAGTGGGTGAGAGAGAGTGGGTGAGAGAGAGTGGGTGAGAGAGAGAGAGTGGTTGAGTGAGAGAGAGTGAGCAAGAGAGAGAGTGGGTGAGAGTGAAACTGGGCCAAAGAAAGAGTGTGTGAGAGAGAGTGGACGAGAGTGTGAGTGGGCGAGAGAGAGTGGGCGAGACAGAGAATGGGCGAGAGTGAGATGGGTGAGAGTGAGTGAGTGGGCGAGAGAGAGAGTGGGCGAGAGTGAGAGGGTGGGCAAGAGAGAGAGTGGGCGAGAGAGAGTGTTGGTGAGAGAGAGTGGGTGAGAGAGAGTGTGGGTGATAGAGAAAGAGTAGGCGAGAAAAAGAGTGCGTGAGAGAGAGTGAAGGCGAGAGAAAGAGTGGGCGACAGAGAAAGAGTAGGTGCGAGAGAGAGAGTGGGCGACAGAGAGAGAGTGGGCGAGAGAAAGAGTGGGAGTGAGAGAATGGGGGTGAGACAGAGTGGGCAAGAGAGAGTGTGGGCGAGAGTGAGAGAGAGGGCAGAGGGAGAGTGGGCGAGAGAGAGACTGGGCGAGAGAGAGGGGGCAGAGGGAGATAGTGGGCAAGAGTGAGAGAGTGGGCAAGAGGGAGAAGGTGAGAGAGAGTGTGGGCGAGAGAGAGACCGGGCAAAAGAAAGATTGTGTGAGAGAGAGAGTGGGTGAGAGAGAGAAAGAGTGGGCGAAAGAGAGTGGGCGAGAGAGAGAATGAGTGGGCAAGAGAGAGAGTGTTGGTGAGAGTGAGAGGGGGTAACAGAGACATAGTGGGCGAGAGAGAGAGTGGGCGAGAGTGAGAGAGTGGGTGAGAGAGAGTGTGGGCGCGAAAGAGAGTGGGCGAGAGTGAGAGAGTGGGTGAGAGAGAGTGTGGGCGAGAGAGAGAGTGGGCGAGAGTGAGAGAGTGGGTGAGAGAGAGTGTGGGCGAGAGAGAGAGTGGGCGAGAGTGAGAGAGTGGGTGAGAGAGAGTGTGGGCGAGAGAGTGTGGGTGAGAGTGAGAGAGTGGGCGAAAGAGAGAGTGTTGGTGAGAGTGAGAGGGGGTAACAGATACATAGTGGGCGAGAGAGAGAGTGGGCGAGAGTGAGAGAGTGGGTGAGAGAGAGTGGGTGAGAGAGAGTGGGTGAGAGAGAGAGAGTGGTTGAGTGAGAGAGAGTGGGCAAGAGAGAGAGTGGGTGAGAGTGAAACTGGGCCAAAGAAAGAGTGTGTGAGAGAGAGTGGACGAGAGTGTGAGTGGGCGAGAGAGAGTGGGCGAGACAGAGAATGGGCGAGAGAGAGTGTGGGTGAGAGTGAGACTGGGCGAAAGGTAGAGAGTGGACGAGAGAGAGTGAGAGAGAGAGAGTGAGAGAGTGAGAGAGTGGGTGTGAGACAGTGTTGGCGAGAGAGAGAAAGTGGGCAAGAGGGAGTGAGTGAGAGAAAGTGTGGGCGAGAGAGAGAAGGCGGGAGAGAGTGTGGGCAAGAGAGAGAGTGGGCAAGAGAGAGAGTGGGTTAGAGAGATAGTGGGCGAGGGAGAGTGGGCGGGAGACAGAGTAGGAGAGAGTAAGAGTGTGGGTGAGAGAGAGTGTTGGCCAGAGAGAGAGTGGGCGAGAGTGAGAGTGGGCGAGAGAGAGTGGGCGGGAGACAGAGTAGGTAAGAGAGAGTGTGGGTGAGAGAGAGAGAGTGGGCGAGAGAGAGAGTGGGCGAGAGAGTGGGCGAGAGAGAGAGTGGGCTAGAGAGAGAGTGGTCGAGAGAGAGTGGGAGAGAGTGAGAGAGTGGGTGAGAGAGAGAGAATGGGAGAGAGAGAGTGGGGGTGAGAGAGAGTGTGGGCGAGAGTGAGACTGGGCAAGAGTGAGAGATTGGGCGAGAGAGAGAGTGGGAGAGAGTGAGAGAGTGGGTGAGAGTGAGAGAGTGGGTGAGAGAGAGAGTGGACGAGAGAGAGTGGGAGAGAGTGAGAGAGTGGGTGAGAGAGAGAGTGGACGAGAGAGAGTGGGAGAGAGTGAGAGAGTGGGTGAGAGAGAGTGGACGAGAGAGAGTGGGTGAGAGAGAGAGTGGGAGAGAGTTAGAATGTGGGCGAGAGAGAGAGAATGGGTGAGAGAGTGTGGGTGAGAGAGAGTGTGGGCGAGAGAGAGTGTGGACGAGAGAGAGTGGGTGAGAGTGAGACTGGGCGAGAGTGAGAGAATGGGTGAGAGAGAGTGGGCGAGAGAGAGTGTGGGCAAGAGAGAGTGTGGGTGAGAGAGAGTGTGGGCGAGAGAGAGTGTGGACGAGAGAGAGTGGGTGAGAGTGAGACTGGGCGAGAGTGAGAGAGTGGGCGAGATAGAATGTGGGCGAGAGAGAGTGTGGGTGAGAGAGAGTGGGTGAGAGTGAGACTGGGCGAGAGTGAGAGAGTGGGTGAGAGAGAGAGTGGGCGAGAGAGAGAGTGGGTGAGCGTGAAACTGGGCCAAAGAAAGAGTGGGTGAGAGAGAGTGGGCTAGAGTGAGACTGGGCGAGAGTGAGTGAGTGGGCGAGACAGAGAGTCGGCGACACAGAGAGTGGAAGAGAATGAGAGAGTGGGTGTGGGAGAGAGTGGGCGAGAGAGTAGGAGAGAGTAAGAGAGTGGGCGAGAGAGAGTGTGGGTGAGAGAGAGTGGGCGAGAGAGAGAGTGGGAGAGAGTGAGAGAGTGGGCGAGAGAGAGAGTGGGAGAGAGTGAGAGAGTGGGCGAGAGAGAGAGTGGGCGAGAGTGAGAGAGTGGGTGAGAGAGAGTGTGGGCGAGAGAGAGTGGGCGAGAGTGAAAGAGTGGGCAAAAGAGAGAGTGTTGGTGAGAGTGAGAGGGGGTAACAGAGACATAGTGGGCGAGAGAGAGAAAGCAGGTGAGACAGAGAGTGGGCAAGAGAGAGAGTGGGTGAGAGAGAGAGTGGGCGAGAGAGAGAGTGGGCGAGAGAGAGAGTGGGCGAGGGAGAGAGTGGGTTAGAGAGAGAGTGAGCGAGAGAAAGAGTGGGCGAGAGAGATAGTGGGTGATAGAGAGAGAGAGCGGGCGTGAGAGAGAGTGGGTGAGAGAGAGAGAGTGGGCGTGAGAGAGAGTGGGTGAGAGAGAGAGAGTGGGCGTGAGAGAGAGTGGGTGAGAGAGAGAGAGTGGGCGAGAGAGAGAGCGGGCGAGAGAGAGAGTGGGTGTGAGAGAGTGGGCATGAGAGAGTGGGCGAGAGAGAGAGAGAGGGCGAGACAGAGAGAGCGGGCGAGGGAGTGAGAATGGGTGAGAGAGAGAGTGGGTGAGAGAGAGTGTGGTCGAGAGGGAGAGTGGGTTAGAGAGAGAGTGAGCGATAGAGAGAAAGTGGACGAGAGTGAGAGTCGGCGAGAGAGAGTGGACGGGAGACCGAGTGGGCAAGAGAGAGAGTAGGTGAGAGAGAGAGAGTGGGCGAGAGAGAGTGAGCGAGAGAGAGAGAGTGGGCGAGAGAGAGTGGGTGAGAGAGAGAGAGAGTGAGCGAGAGAGAGAGTGGGCGAGAGAGATAGTGGGCAAGGGAGAGTGGGCAGGAGAGAGAATGGGCGAGAGGGAGAGTGGGTGTGAGAGAGAGTGGGCGAGAGAGAGAGTGGATGAGAGAGAGTGGGCAAGAGAGAGTGGGTGAGAGAGAGAGAGAGTGGGCGAGAGAGAGAGAGAGTGAACGAGAGAGAGAGAGTGGGCGAGAGAGATAGTGGGCAAGGGAGAGTGGGCGGGAGAGAGAATGGGCGAGAGAGAGAGTGGATGAGAGAGAGTGGGCAAGAGAGAGTGGGCGAGAGAGAGAGTGGATGAGAGAGAGTGGGAGAGAGAGAGAGAGAGAGAGACTGGGCGAGAGAGAGAGTGAGCGAGAGGGAGAGTGGATGAGAGAGAGAGTGGGCGAGAGTGGGCGAGAGAGAGAGTGGGCGAGAGAGAGAGTGGGCGAGAGGGAGAGTGGATGAGAGAGAGTGGGTGAGAGAGAGAGTGGGTGTGAGAGAGTGGGTGAGAGAGAGAGTGGGTGTGAGAGAGAAGGCAAGAGAGAGAGTGGGCGAGAGAGAGAGTGGGCAAGAGAGAGAGGTGAGAGAGCGCGAGAGGGGTGAGAGAGAGAGGGGAGAGAGACATGGGTGTGAGAGGGGTCAGAGAGAAAGGGTGAGATAGTGAGAGTGTGAGAGGGAAGGGGTGTGAGAGAGAGACAGGGCGTGAGAGAGAGGGAGTGAGAGTGAGAGGGTGTGAGAGTGAGAGGGACTGAGAAAGAGGGAGTGAGAGTGAGCGCGAGAGGGGTGAGAGAGGGAGAGGGTGTGAGAGAGAGAGGGAGTGAGAGAGAGGGTGGGTGAGAGAGAGAGTGGTTGAGAGAGAGTGGGCGAGAGAGAGAGTGAGAGGGGGGCAGAAGTAGAGAGTGGGCGCGAAAGAGAGTGGGCGAGATGGAGTGGGAGAGTGTAGAGGGTGAGGGAGAGAGAACGTGTGAGAGAGGGAGGTGAGAGAGAGAATGAGGGTGAGAGAGGGCGAGAGGGGTGAGAGAGAGAATGTTGAGAGCGAGAAGGTGTGAGGAAGAGAAGGGGGTGAGAGAGAGGGGCTGTGAGAGAGTGGATGAGAGAGAGAGAGGGTGAGAGAGAGGGGTGAGGGAGTGTCATGAGAGAGAGGGGTAGAGAGAGAGGGAGAGAGAGAGGGGTGTAAGGAAGAGGGGTGAGAGAGAGGGGCGTGTGAGAGAGACAGGGGTGAGACAGAGAAGGCTGAGAGAGAGGGGCGTGAGAGAGAGGTGAGAGAGAGAGAGGGTGAGAGAGAGAAGGAGTGAGAGAGAGGGGGTGAGAGAGGGAGAGAGAGGGCTGAGAGAGAGAGAGGGTGAGAGAGAAAGGGTGAGATATAGAGTGTGGGTGAGATAGAGTGGTGAGAGAGATAGAGAGGGGTGTAAGAGAGAGGGGTGTAAGAGAGAGGGATGAGAGTGTGGGATGAGAGAGAGGGGAAGGGAGAGAGAGGGAGAAAGAAGGAGAGCGAGAGTAATGTAAGAGAGAGGGGTGAGAGTATGAGAGGGCTGAGAGAGGGATGAGAGAGAGGGAGGAGTTTAAGAGAGAGAGGGGTAAAAGAGGGATGAGAGAGAGCGGAGTGAGAAAGATAAGTGAGAGAGAGAGAGGCGTGAGAGAGAGAGAGACGGGGTGAGACCGAGGGGTCGAGAGAGAGGCAGTGTGTTAGAGAGGGCAGTGAAAGAGAGAGGGTGAGAGAGAGGGGGTGAGAGACAGAGGTGTGAGAGAGGGAGAGGTGTGAGAGAGAGAAGGGTGAGAGCGAGAGAGAGAATGTGTGTGTGAGAGAGAGAGGTGAGAGAGAGGGTTGAGAGAGAGAGAGGTTTAAGAGAGAGAGGCTGAGAGAGAGGAGTGAGAGGGAGATAGGGGTGAGAGAGAGGGGCGTGTGTGAGAGAGAGAGAGAAGGGCTGAGAGAGAGAGAGTGAGAGAGAGGGGTGCGACTGTGAGAGGGTGAGAGAGAGAGAGAGAAGGAGTGAGAGACAGAGAGGGAGCGAGAGAGAGTCGGGTGAGGGAGAGGGAGGGCTGAGAGAGGGGTGAACGAGAGAGAGAGGGGTGAGAGAGAGCGGGTGTGTGAGAGAGAGAAAGGATGAGAGAGGGGGAGTGAGAGAGAGGAGGTGAGACAGACATGGGGTGAGAGAGGGTGAGAGAGGGGTGAGAGAGATAGGGATGAGAGAGAGGGGGGATGAGTGAGAGAGCGTGTTGAGAGAGAGGCGGTGTGAGAGAGAGAGAGGGACGGGGTGAGAGAGTCAGGGGGTGAGAGACGGGGGAGAGATAGAGGGGGAGAGAGAAAGGTGGTGAGAGAGACAGGGGGCGAGATTGAGGGAGTGTGTGAGAGACGGGGTGAAAGAAAGAGGGTGAGGGAGAGGGGTGAGAGAGAGGGGTCAGCGAGAGCATGGGGTGAGAGAGAAAGGGGCGAGAGAGAGAGGAGTGAGAGAAAAGGGTCAGAGAGAGAAGGATCGAGAGTAAGGGAGTGTGTGAGAGAGGGGCGTGAAAGAGAGGTGAGAGAGAGGTGTGAGAGAGAGATGGGTGTGAGAGAGAGAGAGTGAGAGAGAGGGTTTTGAGAGAGAGGTGAGGGAGAGGGGGCGTGAGAGAGAGTGGGGATGAGAGAGGGGTGAGAGAGATAGAGAGGGGTGAGAGAGAGGGATGTGGGTGGGAGAGAGAGGGGTTGACAGAGAGAAAGGGTGGGAGAGAGAGGAGGTGAGACAGACATGTGGTGTGAGTGGGGCGTGAGTGAGAGGGTGAGTGAGGGGGGTGAGACAGAGAGAGGGGTGAGAGAGAGGGGATGAGTGAGAGAGGGTGCTGAGAGAGAGGCGGCGAGGGAGACAGGGGATGAGATTGAGGGAGTGTGTGAGAGACGAGTTGAAAGACAGAGAGGGGTGAGTGAGAGCATGGGGTGCGAGAGAGAGGGGTGAGAGAGAGAGGGGTGAGATAGAGAGGGGTGAGATAGAGAGGGGGGTGAGATAGAGGGAGGGGTGTGAGTCGGTGAGGGCTGAGAGAGAGGTTTGAGAGAGAGAGTGAGAGAAAGATGTTTTGAGAAAGGGGTGAGAGACAGGGGTTTGAGAGAGAGTGGAGGATGAGAAATGGGTGAGAGAGATAGAGAGAGGTTTAAGAGACAGGGGAGAGAGAGTGGGATGAGAGAGCAGGGTAAAGAGAGAGGGGAAGAGAGACTGAGTGGTGTAAGAGTGAGGGGTGAGAGTATGAGAGGGCTGAGAGAGGGGTGAGAGAGAGGGAGGAGTGTAAGAGAGAGAGGGGTAAGAGAGGGATGAGAGAGAGGAGTCAGACAGAGAAGGCTGAGAGCGAGAGAGAGAGAGGGTGAGAGAGAGGGGGAAGAGAGGGTTGAGAGAGAGAGGGGAGAGTGAGAGAGGGTGTTGAGAGAGTGGCGGCGAGAGAGATAGGGGCGAGATTGAGGGCGTGTGTGAGAGACGGGTGAAAGACAGAGAGGGTAAGGGAAAGGGGTGAATTTTAGGGGTGAGCGAGCGCATGGGTTGAGAGAGAGAGAGAGAGAGAGAGGGGTGAGAGAGAGGAGTGAGAGAGAGGAGTCAAAGATAGAAGGGTGCGAGCGAGAGAGAGAAAGGGTGGGAGAGAGAGGAGGTGAGACAGACAGGTGGGGTGAGTGGGGGGTCAGTGAGAGGGTGAGTGAGGGGGGTGAGACAGAGAGAGGGTGAGTGAGGGGGGTGAGACAGAGAGAGGGGTGAGAGAGAGAGGGGATGAGCGAGCGGGTGTTGAGAGAGAGGTGGCGAGAGAGACAGGGGGTGAGATTGAGGGAGTGCGTGAGAGATGGGTGAAAGAAAGAGAGGGTGAGGTAGAGGGGTGAGAGAGAGGGGTGAGAGAGAGGGATGAGAGAGAGGGGCGTGAGTGAGAGAGAGTGGGGTGAGAGAGAGGGTGAGAGAGATAAGGGGATGAGAGAGAGATGGGGGTGTGAGCGGTTGAGAGAGAGCGGGTGAGAATGTGAAATAGAGTGTGGGTGAGAGAGTGTGGGTGAGAGAGACCGTGGGTAAGCGTGGGAGAGAGGGTGAGGTGGTGAGAGAGAGAGGTTGAGAGAAAGAGAGAGGGGATGTGAGATAGAGGGGTGAGAGATAGTGGGGTTTGAGAGAGAGTGAGAGAGAGGGATGAGTGAGATAGTGAGTTGAGATAGAGAGAACGGGTGAGAGAGAGGTGCGAGGGAGAGAGGGGGTGAGAGAGAGAGACGAGGTGAGACAGGGGGTGAGAGAAAGGGGGTGAGAGAGAGAGGAGGTGAGACAGAGTGGAGGTAAGAGAGATGGGGTGAGAGAGGGGGTTAGAGAGGCGGGGAGAGAGAGGGGTGTGAGAGAGAGGGGAGATGAGTGAGAGACGGTGTTGAGAGAGGGGCGGTGAGAGAGAGGGGGAGAGAGTAATGGGGTGAGAGAGTGAGGGGGTGAGAAACGGGGAGAGATGGGGGAGAGAGGGGAGAGAGAGAGCGGTGTAAGAGAGAGAGGGGTGAGAATAGGAGAGGGCTGAGAGAGGGGTGAGAGAGAGGGAGGAGTGTAAGAGAGAGGGGGTAAGAGAGGGATGAGAGAGAGGGGTAGAGAGCAGAGGGGGAGAGAGAGGTGAGAGAGAGAGGGCTGAGAGAGACGGGGAGAGAGAGAGACGGGGTGCGAGAGAGAGGGCGAGAGAGAGGCAGTGTGTGAGCGAGGGCGGTGAAAGAAAGAGAGGGGCTGAGAGACAAGGGAGAGATAGAGGGGGTAGAGAGAGGGGGAGACAGAGAGAGGGAGAGAAAGAGAGGGTCGAGAGAGAGGGGCAAGAGTGTGAGGGGGACAGAAAGAGGTGGTGCGAGAAACAGGGGGTGAGAGGGAGGGAGTGTGTGAGAGACAGGGAGAAAGAGAGAGGCTGAGGGAGAGTGGTGAGTGAAAGGGGAGAGCGAAAGCATGGGATGAGAGAGGGGTGAGAGAGAGGGAGTGTGTGAGAGAGGGGAGTGAAAGAGAGAGAGGGTGAGTGAGAAAGGGTGAGAGAGAGAGGGATTAGATAGAGAGGGGTGAGAGAGTGAGGGGGCTGAGAGAGAGAAGGGTGGGAGAGAGAGAGGGATGAGAGATCGAGGGGGTGAGAGAGAGGGAGTGTGTGAGAGGTGGGTTGAAAGGGAGAGAGGGTGAGAGAGAGGGGTGAGGGAGAGAAGGGTGAGAGCGAGAGAGAGAGTGGATGAGAGAGAGAGGGATGCGAGAGGGAGGGTGTGAGAGGGGGGTGAGAGAGTGAGGGGGTGAGAGAGAGAGGGGGATGAGAGACAGAGAGGGGGAGAGAGAGAGGGGTGAGAAAGAGAGGGGTGAAAGAGAGAGAGGAGTGAGAGAGAGTGGGGGTGAGAGAGAGAGGGTAAGGGGGAGAGATTGAGGGATGAGAGAGAGGGTTGAGAGAGAGAGAGGTGAGTGAGATAGTGAAGTGAGATAGAGAGAACGGGTGAGAGAGAGAGGTGTGAGAGAGAGGAGGTGAGTGAGAGAGGGTGTTGCAAGAGAGGTAGTGAGAGAGAGGGGTATGGGAGAGAGGAGGTGAGAGAGACGGGGGTGAGAGAGAGGGGATGAGAGATAGGGAGGGGTGAGATACAGAGGGGTGAGAGAGTGAGGGGGTGAGGGAGAGAAGGGTGAGAGCTAGAAAGAGAGAGGGTGAGAGAGAGAGAGAGGGATAAGAGAGAGGGTGTGAGAGAGGGGTGAGAGAGTGAGGGGGTGAGAGGGGGGTGAGAGAGAGAGCAGTGTGAGAGAGAGAGGGATGAGAGACTGAGAGGGAGTGAGAGAGAGAGAGTCGGGTGAGGTAGAGAGAGGGGAGAGAGAGGTGTGAGAAAGAGAGGGGTGAAAGAGAGTGAGGGGTGAGAGAGAGAGACGGGGTGAAAGAGAGAGAGGGTTAGAGGGAGAGATAGAGGGATGAGAGAGAGGGTTGAGAGAGAGAGGTGTGAGTGAGATAGTGAAGTGAGATAGAGAGAACGGGTGAGAGAGAGGTGTGAGAGAGAGGAGGTGAGTGAGAGAGGGTGTTGCGAGAGATGCAGTGAGAGAAAGGTGTATGAAAGAGAGGAGGTGAGACAGACGGGGTGAGAAAGAGGGGGTGAGAGAGAGGGGACGAGAGAGAGGGTGAGAGAGAGTGGTGAGACAGAGAGAGGGGTGAGAGAGAGGGGGATGAGTGAGAGAGGGTGTTGCGAGAGAGGCAGTGAGAGAGAGAGTGGGAGAGACAGTGACGGGGTGAGAGAGAGAGGGGCTGAGAGACAGGGAGAGAGATAGAGGGAGAGAGAGAGGAGGGAGAGAGTGAGGGGGAGAGAAAAAGGCGCGAGAGAGGGGGCGAGAGAGAGAGAGAGAGAGACGGTGAGAGAGAGGGACTGTGTGAGAGACGGGGTGAAAGAGAGAGAGGGTGAGGGAGGGGGTGAGAGAGAGGGTGAGCGAGAGGATGGGGTGAGAGAGAGAGCGGGTGAGAGACAGGGGTGAGAGAGAGGGGGTGAGAGATGGGTGAGCGAGAGAGAGACGGCGATAGAAACAGGGGGTGAGAGAGAGGGAGTGTGTGAGAGACGGGGTGAAAGAGAGAGAGGGGTGAGCAAGAGGATAGGGTGAGAGAGTGGGGGTGAGAGAGAGAGAGTGGTGAGGGATAGAGGGGAGAGAGAGTGACAGAGTGAGAGAGTCAGGGGGTGAGAGACAGGGGGAGAGATAGAGGGCGAGAGAGGGGGAGAGAGAGGGGAGAGACAGTGGGTGGAGAGTGTGAGGGGGGAGAGAGAGAGAGGCGAGAGAGAGGAGGAGGCGAGAGAGAAAGGGGCGACAGAGACGGGGCGAGAGAGAGGGAGTGTGTGAGAGATGGGGTGAAAGAGATAGAGGGTGAGAGAGGGTTGAGAGAGAGGGAGTGGTGAGCGAGAGCATGGGGTGAGAGGGAGGGGTCAGAGAGAGAGGGGTGAGAGAGGCTGGGCGAGAGAGAGAGGAGTGAGATAGAGCGGGGGTGAGAGTGAGGGAGGATGAGAGGGGGTGTTAAAAGAGAGAGGGTGAAAGAGAGGGGTGAGAGAGAGAGGGGGGGTTAGAGAGAGAGGGAGATGAGAGAGAGAGGGGCGAGAGAGACGGAGTGTGTGAGGGGGGTGAAAGAGAGAGAGTTTGAGAGGGAGAGGGGTGAGAGAGAGGGGTGAGAGAGAGGGGTGAAAGAGAGAGGTTGAGAGGGAGAGGGGTGAGAGAGAGGGGTGAGAGAGAGGGGTGAGAGAGAGGGGCGAGAGAGGGGGGGTGAGAGAGAGAGAGGGGTAAGAGCGAGAGAGAGAGGCGGTGAGAGAGAGAGGGGGAGAGAGAGTGACGGGGTGAGTGAGGGGGTTAGAGAGAGAGGGTTTGAGAGAATGGGCAGAGATAGAGTGGAGAGAGAGGGCGGAGAGGGAGAGGAGGGTTGAGTGAGAGAGTGTGTTGAGAGAGAGGCAGTGAGAGAGAGAGAGGGGTGAGAGAGAGGAGGTGAGACAGACAGGAGTTGAGAGAGAGGGAATGAGAGAGAGAGGGGTTGGGATAGAGAGGAGGTGAGGCAGACACGGGGTAAGAGAGAGGGGGTGAGAGAGGGAGAGGTAAGAGAGAGAGGTAAGAGAGAGGGGTGAGAGAGGGCTGAGAGAGAGAGATGGGTGAGAAGAGGGGTAAGAGAGAGAGATGTAAGAGAGAGGGGTGAAAGCGAGAGAGAGAGAGAGAGGGTGAGAGAGAGGGGTGAGACGGAGATGTGTGAGAGAGAAGGGGCGTGAGAGAGAGAGAAGGGTGAGAGAGAGAGAGGGCTGAGAGAGAGTGGGTGAGAGAGAGTGGGTGAAAGAGAGTGGTGAGAGAGAGAGTGTGGGCGAGAGAGAGAGTGGGTGAGAGAGAGAGTGAGAGAGAGATTGTGAGCGAGAGAGAACGTGAGTGAGAGAGTGTGGGCAAGAGACGGAGGGAGTGAGGAAGAGAGGGGGTGAGAGAGAGAGCGGTGTGTCAGGGAGAGGTTCTGAGAGTTGGGTGAGAGAAAGGGGGTAAGAGAGAGGCGGGAAAGAGAGGGGGAAGAGAGAGGGGAGAGAGGGGGGGTTGAGAGGGGAGAGAGAGAGAGCGGAAGAGAGAGAGAGTGGATGGGATGGGGGAGACAGGCGCGAGAGAAGGGGAGAGAGAGGGGTGAGAGAGAGGGATGAGAGAGTGGGGTGAAAGACCGGTGAGAGAGAGGGGAGTGAGAGGGGGGAGAGACAAGAGGGAGAGAGGAGTGTGAGAGAAATGGGGTGAGATGGGTGGAGAGAGAGAGGGGAGAGAGAGGGGGGAGAGAGAGTGGAAAGAGAGGGGTGAGAGAGGGGAGAGGTAGGGAGAGAGAGGAGGAGAGAGGGGGAGAGAGAGAGCGGGAGAGGGGGGAGACAGAAGGGGAGAGCGGGGGTCAGAGAGAGGGGGAGAGAGGGAGGGGTGAGGGAAGGGGAGAGATGTGGCGAGAGAGAGTGGGGAGACAGGGGGGAGAGAGAGGTGGAGAGAAAGGGGAAGGGAGGGGTGAGAGTGAGGAATGATAGAGGGGTGAGAGATGGGGAGAGGGGGAGGAGGGGGTGAGAGAAGGGGAGAGAGGGGGGAGAGAGAGGGGGTTGAGAGGGATGAAAGAGCGGGAGACATATGGGGAAGGGGATGGGGAGAGGGGGGAGAGAAGGGGTAGAGAGAGGAGTAGAGGGAGAGGGTGGCAGAGAGGGGGGAGAGAGAGAGGGGTGAGAGAGCGGTGAGAGAGTGGTGAGAGAGAGGGGAGTGAGAGAGGGGTGTGAGAGAAGGGTGAATGAGAGGGGGATGGGAGAGATGGTGTGAGAGAAATGGGGTGAGATGGGTGGAGAGAGAGGGGAGAGAGGGGGGAGAGAGAGGGGAAAGAGAGGAGGGAGACAGGGGAGGTGGGGTAGAGAGAGGAGGAGAAAGAGGGAGAGAGAGAGCGAGAGAGAGGGGGAGACAAAGGAGGGAGAGAGGGGGGCTTAGATAGAGGGGAGAGACGGGAGGAGAGAGGGTGTGAGAGAAGGGTGAGAGAGAGTGGGAGGGGAGAGAGAGTGTGTGCAAAATGGGGTGAGATGGGTGGAGAGAGGGGAAAGAGAGGAGGGAGAGAGGGCAGTGGTGGGAGAGAGAGAGGAAGAGAGAGGGAGAGAGAGGGGAGAGAGAGGGTAGAGAGGGGGGGAGATGGGAGAGTGAGGGGCAGAGACAGTGGGGAGAGAGAGGGTGGAGAGAGGGGGAGAGAGAGGGGAGAAGGGGAGTGAGGTGGGCGAGAGAGTTGGGGGAGTGTGAGGGGTGAGAGAGTGGTGTGTGAGAGAGAGGGGTGAGAGAGAGGGAGGGGAGAGAGAGCTTGAGGGAGGGGAGAGAGGGGGAGAAGTGTGAGGGGGAGAGAGGGGGAGAAAGGGGGGAGTGAGAGAGGTGGAGTGAGAGAGGGGCAAGAGAGCACAAGGGGGCAGAGAGAGGGGGAAGAGAGAGAGAGAGGCCGGGAGGGAGAGAGGGTGAGAGAGAGATGGGTTGAGAGTGAGAGGGAGTGTGAACGAGAGGTGAAAGAGAGGGGTGAGAGAAAGGGGTGAGAGAGAAGGGTGAGAGAGAGAAGGGTGAGAGAAAGGGGTGAGAGAGGGGGAGAGAGAGAGGGGAGAGAGGGGGAGGGGGAGAGGGGGGAGGGGGAGAGTGGTGGGGGAAGATTGGTGGGCGAGAGAGAGGGGGGTGAGAGAGAGGGGTAGAGTGGGTGGGTGAGAGAGGTGGAGTGAGAGAGGAGTAGAGAGCACAAGAGGGGCAGAGAGAAAGGGGAAGAGAGAGAGAGAGGTGGGGGGAGAGAGGGTGAGAGAGATGGGTTGATAGTGAGAGGGGATGTGAGCAAGAGGGGTTGAGAGTGTGAGGGGGTGAGAGAGAGGGGTGAGAGAGTTGGGTAGAGAGAGGGTCGAGCAAGAGAGTGGGGCGAGAGAGGGGGCGAGTGAGTGAGAGAGAGAGAGAGGGGGGGCAAGAGAGAGAGGTGCAACTGAGCGGGAGGGAGGGGATGGAAATGAGAGAGAGAGAGTCTGAGAGAGTGAAAGAGCGCACGAGAAGGGAATGAGAGAGAGAGAGAAAGATAGATAGAGAGGGGACAGAGCGTGATAGGGAGAGATAGAGGGCAAGCCAGAGACAGAAGGATGAGGGAGAGAGGGACGCAAGGGAGAGAGAGAGAGTCGGGTGAGAGAGAGGGTTTGGGGGGAGAGTGAGTGAAGGGGTGAGAGAGAAAGAGAGGGTGAGAAAGAGAGAATACGAGTGAGGGGGTGAGAGAGGGGGAGAGAGACAGAGAGAGAGAGATGTCTCAGGGAGGGCCAGTACAGAAGAGGTGAAAGCAGGACCCTCACCAGATGATGTGAATGAAGCCTAGAATGTAGCTGTTCCTTCCCCAGCTATGTGTCTATGTCCTGTCTTCCAGGTCTGAATACAGAAGGTCACTAACCCCTCCCTGTGCTGTTTACTGTGAGTGATCTTACCGGCTGCAGGATTTACTGAAGGCTCCAGACCTCCCTCTCCATCTCTCTCTGGCTGACCAACCGTCTTTGATGTGGTTATGGACGAGACAGGAGTTAGGAATTCAGCTGAGACAGGAACATCCTGATGACGGACAGGAGACGGAGAAATAGACAGAATGGGAAATTAGACTGATGCAGTGAGGGTTACACATGGAGAATGGCCCTGAGTCCCACAGAGATCTGGAAAATCCCAGTCTCCATCCCTGGCCTGTGCTGCTGCGTCGCTCTGGAGTGGAGAATTCCATTGGCTCAGGATCTGGAGTAGCTGCAAGAGTGAGAGACACTGACAGAGGCAGCAATTAGACCCACACAGTGAGGGATACCACATGGAGAGAGACTGAGTGATATCACCAGAGTGCAGGAAGGTATCAGGATCACACAATGGTCATGATGAAAGGGTTGTGATTCATGGTGCACGGGGATCCGTACTCAGTGAGAGGTGAGCTACAAGTGGGACAGGTGATGGCCTCGTGCTATTCTCATCCGACTGTTCATCCAGATGTTAATGCCAGTGTCCAGTATAACCCATCTAACTGCTTAATATCCTTTTAGGAAGGAAATCTGTTAGAGACAGCGGGTCTGGTCTACACATGATCCAGACCCAGAGCGATGGGGTTGACTCTAAACTGCTCTCTGTAATCATCCAGCAAGGCACTCAGCTCAAGGGCAGCTCGGGGTGGGCATGCGATGCTGGCCAGCCAGAGACAGCAACATCCCATGAGTGAATTAAACATAACACTGCTGGGAGCAGTGTCCTGGCCAACCATGTTGGTAAGCTTATGGGCAGGACTTTAAACTGACAGAGAGGATGCAGGGACAGGGTTCAGGTGAAAGGACCTGTCCAAATCCAAACATAAATGGCAATGTAGCTGAAGACAAGCAGAAAGGAACAGGAAGAGACAGAGTTTAACTGAAACTGTACATCAGTGAATTGGACTGTGACAAGAAATTGTGGAAAGAGTCAATCGTAATGTTCTTTTTTGGACTGGATAAAGACTCTGCAATAAGGTGGATGGACTGTGGCACAGAGATAAATGAGATTTAGTGGTAACAGGGTGAACAAAAGGTGGAACATGAATATTTTATTGCACACCTCCTTGAGGGATGTCAGGGAGTGTAGGATGGGTAACCCTGACAGTAATGGGTAACAAAGGCATTACAGAGAAAGCATTTGGCCTCAGACGATGAAGCTGAATCAGCCTGAATGCAGATTCTGGGTAACACGTGTCAAAAACACAAGCAGGAGAACAGTTCAGAGGCTGCCCAACAGCATTTCATTGCTCAGACCTGTTACACATTCCAATGGATTCCTGTGTACTGCAAAGGCACTGTGATAATTCTGGGAGACTTCAGTCTTTATATAATCTGGGACAGTCACATCGGCAAAAGGGATGTTCTCCGAACTCCTCTTCGAATGTTTGTGTCAATGTTTCTTTGAATAACACGTTGTGCAAACAGCCAGGGAGGTGACTATCTCAGATCGACCGTTGGGTGATGACGCTGAGGGAAGGAGTAATGTCCCACTGAGATGTCCTCTGGGAAATTGTAGTGTAGTGGAATTCAGCGAGATGATGGATTGTTAAAGTGACCATAAAGCACACCCTACAATCACAACCAAAGCCATTGACATGTGTTTGAGAGGAGAACTGACCAAGATAAACAGGGGAAACAGTGAAGTGTATGGCTGGAAATGGACAGTACAAATCATTTACAGTCAGAGAGATGTACAGCACAGAAACAGGGCCTTCGGTCCAACTCATCCACACCACCCACATATCCTAACATAATCTCATCACATTTGCCAGCACTTGGCCCAAATCCCTCTCAACCCTTCCTGTTCGTATACCCATCCAGATGCCTTTTAAATGCAGTAATTGTACCAGTCTCCAACACTTCATCTGGCAGGTCATTCCATACACACAACACCCTCCACATCAAATCGTTGTCCCTTAGGTTCCTTTTATATCTTTCCCCTCTCATCCTGAACCTAGGCCCTCCAGTTCTGGACTACCCCACCCCAGGGAAAAGACCTTGTCTGTTAATCCTATCCATGCCTCTCATGGCTTTATAAACCTCTATATGGGTTACCCCTCGGCCTCAGACATTCCAGGGAAAACATCCCCAGCCCATTTAACCTCTCCCTTTAGCTCAAATCCTCCAATCCTGTCAGCGTTTGTGCAAATCTTTTCTGAACCCTTTCAATTTACACAACATCATTCCGATAGGGAGGAGACAAGAATTGCACGCAAAATGCCAAAACTGGCTTATCCAATGTCCTATACAGCCACAACATGACCTTCCAACTCCTCTACTCATTGCAATGATCAGTAAACACAAGCATACCAAACACCTTCTTCACTATCCAATCGACCCACAATTCTCCTTTCAAGGAACAATGAACCTGCACTCCAAGGTCTCTTTGTTCAGAAACACTCCCTGGGACATTAACATTAAGTGGATCAGTCCTGCGAAGAGTTGCGTTTCTAAAATGTAGCACCTCGCATTTATCTAAATGAAGCTCCATCTGCCACTCCTCAGCCCATTGGCCCATCAGTTCACCATCCCATTATAATGTGAAGTAACAATCTTCACTGTCCACTACACCTGCAATTTGGTGTCATCTGCAAACTTACTAACTTGGAGGTTTGGATTAGGAATTGGCTGGCTGGAAGAAGACAGAGGGTAGTAGTTGATGGCAAAGGTTCATCTTGGAGTGCCGTCACTAGCGGTGTTCCGCAAGGATCTGTTTTGGGACCACTGCTATTTGTCAATTTTATAAATGACCTGGAGGAAGGGTTAGAAGGTTGGGTGAGCAAGTTTGCGGATGATACGAAAGTCGGAGGAGTTGTAGACAGTGAGGAAGGATGTGGCAGGTTACAGCGGGATATAGAGAAGCTGCAGAGCTGGGCAGAAAGGTGGCAAATGGAGTTCAATGTAGCTAAGTGTGAGGTGATTCACTTTGATAAGAGTAATAAAAAGATGGGGTACTGGGCTAATGGTCAGATACTTGGTAGTGTGGAAGAGCAGAGGGATCTTGGTGTCCATGTACACAGATCTCTGAAAGTTGCCACCCAGGTAAATAGTGCAGTGAAGAAGGCATATGGCGTACTGGCTTTTATTGGTAGAGGAATTGAGTTCCGGAGTCCTGAGGTCATGCTGCAGTTGGACAAGACTCTGGTGCGGCCGCATCTGGAATATTGTGTGCAGTTTTGGTCGCCATACTATAGGAAGGATTTGGAGGCACTGGAACGGGTGCAGAGGAAGTTTACCAGGATGTTGCCTGGTATGGTAGGAAGATCCTATGAGGAAAGGCTGAGGCACTTGGGGTTGTTTTCATTGGAGAAAAGAAGGTTTAGGGGTGACTTGATAGAGGTGTACAAGATGATTAGGGGGTTAGATAGGGTTGACAGTGAGAACCTTTTTTCACGTATGGAGTCAGCTATTACAAGGGGGCATAGCTTTAAATTAAGGGGGGGGGTAGATATAGGACTGATGTTAGGGGTAGGTTCTTCACTCAGCGAGTCGTAAGTTCATGGAATGCCCTGCCAGTAGCAGTAGTGGACTCTTCCTCTTTATGGGTATTTAAGCGGGCATTGGATAGGTATATGGAGGATAGTGGGTTAGTGTAGGTTAGGTGGGCTTTGATCGGTGCAACATCGAGGGCCGAAGGGCCTGTACTGCGCTGTAATGTTCTATGTTCTATGTTCTATACCTGCTGTGTTCACATTCAAATCATTTATATCATTAATGGAAAGTAGTGGACACAGCACTGATCCTTGTGGCACTCCACTGGTCACAGGTCTCCAGGCTGAAAAAAACACCCTCCACAACCACCCTCTGTCTTCTACCTTCGTGCCAGTTCTGTATCCAAATGGCTGGTTTTCCCTGTATTCCATGAGATCTATCCTTGCTCTCCAATCTCCCATGTGGAAACATTTCGAATACCTTACTGAAGTCCATGTCGCCCACATCCACCGCGCTGCCCTCATCAATCCTTTTGGTACTTCTTCAAAAAACTCAATATCTTGAGCCATGATTTCCCATGTACAAAGCAATGCTGACTATCCCCAATTAGACATTGCCTTTCTAAACACATGTAATTCCTGTCCCTCATGTATCCATCTTCTGACGTCAGGTGAACCAGTCTGTCGTTCTCTGGTTTGTACTTACCACCCTTCTTAAACAGTGGCACCACGTTAGCCCAACCTCCAGTCTACTGGCACCTCACATGTGAATATTGATGATACAAATATCTCAGTAAGACACTGCAATCTCCCCCTCCCAAGGAAAAAAGAATAACGAGAGAGAAAATAGGACCCTTCAAGGACCAAAGTGGACATGTGTGTGCAGAATCACAGGAGGTT
The DNA here is from genome assembly GCF_047496795.1 of Chiloscyllium punctatum. NCBI lineage: Eukaryota > Metazoa > Chordata > Chondrichthyes > Orectolobiformes > Hemiscylliidae > Chiloscyllium > Chiloscyllium punctatum. The sequence goes on along the minus strand of NC_092790.1, from coordinate 45,074,567 downwards.
TTTCTCCTCTGTGTTGACCTTGGAGAAGGACATGAAGGCCTGGGAACTTGGGAAAGTTAGTGATGATCTCTTGGGGTTAAACCATATCACAGGAGAGGATGTGTTGAATGCATTAGAATGTATGAAGGTGGATAAATCTCCTGGACCTGACCAAACATATCCAACGGCACCTCAAGAGGCGAGGGAAGTACTTGTGGGGTCCCTGATGATCGTTTTGCCTCACCATTAGCCACGGGTGAGGTCCCGGAAGACTGGAGGACAGTATATGTTGTGCCCTTATTCAAGAATGGCTGCAAAGATAAACCTGGGAACTATAGATCAGTAAACCTAAGATCCTTGGTAAGTAAGTTACTTGAGAAGATGCTGAGAGATTAGATAGACATGCATTTGGAAATACAACATTTGATTGGGAATAGTCAGCAAAGCCTTGTGCATGGGAGGCCATGCCTCACAGATTAGTCAGCATTCTTTATTGAAGTGATCAGGAATTTTGACGAGGGCAGGCCAGTACATGTAGACTCTACAGATTTCAGGAAGGCCTTTGATAAGGTTCCACATGGTACCTTGCTCTGGAAGGTTAGATCGCATGGAATCCAGGGGGCATTGGCAAGCTGAGTACACAATTGGCTTGATGGTAGGAAGCAGAGGGTAACAGTCACACTGGAGGCCTGTGACTCGTGGTGTGCCTCAGCGGTCACAGAATCATAGAATCCCTCCTCTGTGGAAACAGGCCCTTCGGCCCAACAAGTCCACTGGCCCTCTGAAGATTATTTCACTCAAACCCATTCCCCTACTTTATTACTCTACATTTACCCCTGACTAACGCAACTTACTTACACATCCATGAACATATTCGGCAATTGAGCATTGCCAATTTACTTGACCTGCAGATCTTTGGATTGTGGGAGGAAACCGGTGCACCCAGAGGAAACCCATGCAGACATGGGGAGAACATACAAACTCAGTTGGTGTGGCATGGTGGCTCAGTGGTTGGGACTGCTGCCTCACAGCGCCAGGGACCCGGGTTCGACCCCAGCCTCGGGTGACTGTGTGGAGTTTGCACATTCTCCCTGTGTCTGCGTGGGTTTCCTTTGGGTGCTCCGGTTTCCTCCCCATTCCAAAAATGCGCAGGTCAGATTAATTGGCCAGGCTAAATTGTCCATAATGCTAGATGCATTTGTTAAGGGTAAATTTTGGGTCGGGAGAATGGCTCTGGGTGGGTTACTCTTCAGCAGCTCGGTGTGGTTTGTTGGGCCAAATGGCCTGTTTCCATACTGTAGGAAATCTAACCCTAACAGGATCTAACCCACACAGACCATCCTGTGAGGTTGGAATTGAACCCAGATCCACGGTGCTGTGAGGCAGCAGTGCTAACCACTGAGCCATTGTGCCACGCAGCTGGTCAGTGCTCGGCCCATTGCTGTTTGTTATCTATATCAATGATTTGGATGAGGATGTTTAAGGCATGATTAGAAAGTTTTCAGATTACACTAAAATAAGTGAGGAAGGTTCTCAGCAATTGCAACAGGGCCTTGATCAGCTGGGGAATTGGGCTGAGAAATGGCAAATGGAGTTTAATATAGACAAGGGCGAGATCTTGCATTTTGGAAAGTCACATCAAGACTGGGGTTTCATGGTGAATGGTAGGGCCTGAAGGAGTGTAGTGGAACAGAGGGACCTTGGATTCCAGGAGCACGGTTCTCCAAACTCAGGGAGACAGGGCAGTGAAGAAGGATTTTGGCACACTGGGCCCTTCATTAGTCAGGGCATGGAATATCGAAGTTGGGAAGTTCTGTTGTAGTTGTGCAGGATGTTGGTGAGGCCGCACTTGGAGTATTGTGTTCAGTTTTACCCACCTTGCTATCGGAAGGATGTTATTAAACTGGAAAGAGGACAGAAGAAAGTTCCAAAGATGTTGCCAGAACTCAACTAGACAATTATAGAGAGAGGATGGACAAGCAAGGACATTTTCTTTCATGTGTAGGAGACTGAGGGGGTGTCCTTATAGAGGTGTATACGATCATGGGAGACATGGATAGGGTGAATGCACTCAGTCTTTATCCAAGGCTTGGGGAATCAAGGATGTAAGGGCATCAGTTTAAGGTGAAAGGGGAAGATTAAAAGGGAACCTGAGGGACAACACTTTTCCCCAGAGGGTGGTACACATACGGAATGAACTACCAGTGCAAGTGGTCGAGGAGGATACATTTAAGAACATTTAAAAGGCACTTGGACAAATACATGGAGAGGAACCTATTGGAAGGATATGGGCCAAGTGCCGGGAAACGGGGTTAGTGTGGATGGACCAGTTTGGGCCAAAGAGCCTGTCTCCATGCTGTAGAACTCTATGACTCTATGAACATACCCAGGTTTCCCATAATACAGAAGCGACCAAAGCAACACGAACACGAGCCGGTACAAATGTGAAACAGTCCTGCAGAATTTCACAGGAAGCCAGCCTGGCCGTGCAGTGAAGGATTCCTGGTACAGGAGCTGTGGTAAGATGCCCATAGAGAACCGGGGAAGGAAGCTGGAAAGCTAACTCCACTGCCGATAGCCTGGAGGACCCCCAGCTGGGATAAGGCAGCTGGGATCCGGTCACCCCAGGGAAAACTACAGGCTGTGACAGAGCTAGGTCTCCTACACAATGAGCAGGACAGAACGTTACAGGAAAATCTCACCCACATGGAACTACTCCAGTTCCAATTGGGAAGAGCCCAATCCAGTGAAAGGAGGGTCTCTGGGGATGGGGAAGCAGCCTCAGGTTACATTGACAATCTGGAAGGACAGTGTATGAGCTCCAAGCAGCTGCATGGGTCCTGTACACCTGCAACATGGAACAACACACATCAGGCTCTAGTAGGGGGTGTCAGGAGCAAATACAATCCCTAGGGAACTAGGACTCCTCCCAGAATGGGATAATGTGTGCCTTTGGGGTTCTACCTCCCCAGGGAGATAATGACAGGCCGCACACTGACACATCCACACCCTCCCACGGATGGGGAATCCCACTGCCTTTCTCCCTGGTAACTGCACCTTTTGCCCCCAGCGCTGACCCACAGATGGACCCAGATTCCATTGAATCCTGTGGTTACCTATACTCAGACAGCTGATGGTCTTACTACATACACAACAGCTTTTCCAGCCACCCAGCTGGTGGGTAGCACCAAAAAGGGCACTCTGTTTGTTCCTGTCTCAAACCCAGATACATTTTTAGATGAGATAGACCGACAGTCTGTCATACACGGACTGGATGCTGACAAACAAATTAAATTAATCACCATGTGACTTTGTCCACCAGGCCATTCAGCCCTCCCTGAGGGACAACAGTGAGGGAGGGGCATCCATGATGAAATGAAGGCAGCGGTCCTCACTGCTCGAGAAAAGTTCCATCCCGGATTAGTGACAAACAGCGTAAATATTTGTTCCAGGAGAACACCCACACTAACATGGCTCACTGTCAGTTACAGCAGCTCACCAAGGGCTGGGTTAATGACAGCTGCAAGGACACTTTCGGTGGGGCACTGGGCTTGGTGCGAGGGATTCCAATTATCCCAAGTGACAATGTTAGGATGGGGATCTTTGAAGTCGAAAGTATCGGAATTACATTAAAAAAGGTACTTGGATGGGTTATCATGATTCCATCCCACATGCTGTGGAGATAGAGGGGACATTGACAAGGACCACACTTCCATAAATGTGAAGGAACAGGCCATACCACGGCATTCCCATCGCCTGTCATTAACGAATTCGGCTCCTCTCACATCGGCTGTGGTCCTAACCACACTCACCTTGATATATCTCGGGATCCCGGTGGTTTGGATTGCAGGCTGTAACAGATGGGTACGATCATGGTGAATAATGCCTGGATACACCCCCAGGGACTGAAAAGTAGATGGAACTCCCCGGGTGATCACCTTAGTTTCATTCATTTGCAGTGTTTGAGTGTTCCTGGCTGGGCCCAGTATTGATTGCCTGACCGTAGCTGCTCGGGAGCTGGTTTTGGTGGTGAGCTGCCTCCTTGAACTGTTGCAGGTGGTGGACCCACAATGTCCTTCGGGAAGGAATTCCTGGAGTTTGAGCCAGGAGGTCTCATTCACTTGCAGTTATTCTGCTCACCGGATGTTGACTATGCATCACAATTGTGTATGGATTCTCAGAACGGAATATGTTTTGTCAAAACAGTTAGGAGAGCCACAGTCACTCAGTGGTTAGCACTGTCACCTCACAGCGCCAGAGACCTGGGTTTGATTCCACTCCTGAGCGACTGTCTGTGTGGAGTTTGTACATTCTCCCTACATCTGTATGGGTTTTCTCCCACTGTTCAATGGTGGGCATTTTTGACAGATTGCCCATAGTGTCGAGGGATATTCCGGTTAGCTGGAATAGCCATGGCAAAGATGGGGTTTCAGGGATATCATCAGGGATGGATCTGAGTTGGATTCTCTTCAGAGGGTCATTGTGGACTCGATGGGCTGAAGGGCCTGTTTCTGCTCTGTAGGGATTCTATGGTATCACTTATCAGCCATATGACAATCAGTTTGACCAATGTACAAAATGGTTTTCGCTCAAACAGCAGGCTACTCTGACAACAAACATAACCAGCTTTTAAAATTAGGTTTGTAATTCATTGTATAAGCTTCTTTCTATTCAAAAGACTGGGTGGGGGAGTGAGAATAGGTGAAATGTTGCAGGCTCCTTGCTAAAACACAGATAGACAGCTAAGAGATGCTGGGTATATTGGACAAGTTATACTCCCAAATCACAAAAGCCAGACAGCAGCCAGATGGTTATCCCATCAGCATAATGTCAAAGGCAACAGTTTCCCTGGGCAGACATATCCCTAATAACGTCTCCACCAAACAAAGGAGGGCCCAGACAGGAAGGTACTGGGTCCTGCTACACAAAGAAACTAACAGGAACAAGCCATCCAAATGATTAGCAACGCTTCAAACTATTAACTGATTCTTTGAATTGGCCAGAAGTATCGAAAGTTCTGGGAATCCATCCAGAAATGAACAAAACCAGGGATCACCTGCAGACTGATCTCTTGAATTTTCTGGAGGCTTTCTGAGGTGACCAACATGGCAAGGGACAGAGACCAGCTCACCATCCAGAGAGAGGGAGAGAGAGAGGGAGAGAGAGACAAGCTGAAGGAAACCTCAGGAGCATGGGAGAGAGGGAGTGTGAAAATCCATTGAGAGAGAGAGAGCTGGAACCAACTGGAATACTGAGTGTCACCCCTTCAGTCTGTCCATGCTTCAACGCCTGTTTGTCTCAGTCTGACTTCCCCTTCTCTCTTTGTCCTTCTCTCTCTGTCTGTCTCTTTCTCTCAATCTGCCTTTCTCTCACACCCTCCCTCTCACTGTCTGTCTCTGCCCCATCTTTCTCTCATCCCCCTTCTCCATCCCCACTCTCTCTACCTCTCTCTCTTTTTCTCACCCTCCCTTTCTCTTTTTCTTTGTTTCAGACCTGAAAGTGCTCACCCAATTTTGAACCCACTAAATATATTTTGGCCCTCATTTTCACTCTCCTCCCAAATTTATTCCCTTCCCCAAATACCTTCCCTCCCAAATACCTACCTTACCAACTGTGCCCCCCTCAAATATTTTGCTGCCCCCCCAACATTGCTGTGAGCCCCACTCCCTGGGGCAGAGGGAGTGGAGTGGAAAAGTGTAGAGCTGGAAAAGCCCAGCAGGTCAGGCCTGAACCATCGACTCTCCTGGCTGACCCGCTGTGCTTCCCCAGCTCCACACTTTGTAACTCTGACTCTCCAACATCTGCAGTCCTCACTTTCTCACACAGGTAAATGAGTCTGGGTTGACTGACTGGCCTCTGACTGTTTTAATGCACAGCAAGATCCCAGTCCGAGAATTACAGAAGGTTTGCATCACAGATGGAGTCCTTTCTGCCCACCATCCACTCTCTCCCATTAAATGATCCTGGTCCGGTTCAGGATCCTCAGGATTGGCCCCTGAATGGCCTCATTGACTATCCTTCCTGTGGAGACATCTTCTCCACCCTGTCTCAGATTTTGCATCACATGCTATCCCTCCCTCCATCTCTCTCTGACAACAGCTTCTCCCTTCTCCACCAACCCCAAAGCCCCATCAAACCCTCCCCCTGTCTCTGGCTGTCCCACTTCCTCCTTGTCTCCCACTCTCCCCCTTCCCATGCAGACTCACAGTCCCTGGGCTGGAGGACATAGTGCAGAGACTAACTCACCTTTTGACTGACTTCAGTAATGCACAGTAAGATCGCACTCGAAAGCCATCGCCAAGTACACACACACTGTCCTTCTCCCTCAATTTATGTCCTTCTCACTCTCTGTCTCTCCCTGTTTCTCTCACTCTGCCCTTTTCTCACTCCGCGTCCCTGACTCTTACTGCCCATTTCTCTCTCTCCACTTACTCCATCTCCACTCTCTCCACGTCTCTCTCTCTCTTTGTCAGTGCCCCTTTCTCTCTTCTTTTTCTCTATTTCAGACTCACTCAGAAAAGTACTTCATGTTCCTCCCCTACAGTGGGGGTAATACCTGGGAGAGACTAGGCACTGAGGCAAACTCTTCCCAATGCCCCTTCCTCCAGTCACTGGGACAGAGCAGAGGGGTCCAGGGAGAAAGAGGGAGAGAAACTACAGGAGAGAAAGAAAGATGGATGGACAGACAGTGAGAGGGAGGGAGAGAACAAGAGAAACACAGGCAGGCAGAGGGGGGTAGAGGAAGTGAGAAGAACCGAGAAAGAGCAGGACAGAGACAGACAGAGAGAGAGAGAGACAGAGTGAAACTCCAGGAAGAGAAATACAATGTCAGACAGATACAAGGTGAAAATGGGGAGAGAAAGACAGGGAGAGAAGTTCAGGCAGACAGCAAGACAGAAATCCCAGGGAGAGATATAGGACAGAGAGAGAGAGAGGAGATGCAACAGCAGAGAGATAGAGCTGAGAGAGTGGGGTGGTAGTGGGGGCTGTGATGTGGCTAGGATGATGTACAGACAGGAATAGCAAGATCCCACAGAGCTGACAGACAGATGCAGAGAGAGATGAGCAAGGTGTTAGTTTTGTGAAAGACTGAATGATTAAGCATTCCTGAAAAACCTGGTGAGGTGACAAAGGAGGAAGGGAATCTACTGGGAAATGTAAACAGTACAGAGATGTGAAGGATGGTGAGAGATAGGGATTGAAGGAAAGATGTGGGAGAGAGAACTGGGAACGCAGAAACAGACATGAGAGCTGCAGAGAGAGAGGGAAGGAGTTAAATCTGTGGGATCAGATCCTTTGCTCCTTTCCACAGACGGCCTGAACCCCACAATGTGTGTGTGTGTGTGTGTGTGTGTGTGTGTGTGTGTGTGTGTGTGTGTGTGTGTGCGCGCTTTTGTCTGATGGTTCCTCATGGCAGAATAATTTGATTCTCTGTCTCTGTATTGTCCCAGTTTCAGCTCCCAAACCAAATGTTGAATCATCCACGATCCTATTGAATAGTAGAGCAGGCTCGAGGGGCTGAATGGTCTCCTCCTGTTCCTATTTCGGATGGTCTTATGTTCTTAACACTACCTCCCAGCTCTTGGCCCCCACACTGGAGGTTATGACTCCACAAGGCCCTGATCTGTCGAGTGCTGCACTCTTCCGTGAGTCTCGGAGGGAACCAGCCTGATTTGGATTGGAGTTGCAGCCTCTCAGTGAGAAGTGAAATCTCCTCGAGATTCCCCTCAGTCTCTCACTGTAAGGTGGAGCAGGCCAGTCCCGGGGAAGCAAACAGCAGGCCAGGTCTCCCCTGTCCTCCAGCTCCATTTCAGAAGGTCACATGGGAGGGGCTTGGTTCCTTCATCAGCTTCCCGTACTCTCCCTTCTGGGTTAGAGTGGGGGCCGAATGGCCTTGCTCCTGGCTCCTATTGAGGTACAGGCTGGCTATGATTGGGTTATACAGGACATGCCCCTGGAGTGAGGTCAGTTAGCTCAGTTAGCTGGACAGTTGGTTTATAATGCAGAGTAAAATCAATAGCGTGTGTTTAATTCCCACACCAGCTGGGGTTACCCTGAAGGACTCTCCTTCCCAACCTCTCCCCTCAGCTGGGCCATAGTGACCCTCTGATTAAATCCCCACCAGACCCCGCTCTGTAATGAGGAGCTGTCCCATGCTCTGGTAAGACTACGGTGACATTGCATTGATTTGTACCTGGAGCACTGTGTGCAGGACTAGTCACTGCATTACCAGAGGGATGTTAGTGTGAGGGGAAGGTTTACTGGATGAATCCCCACTGGAATGAACAGCACTCTCTTTCCCCCAGTTAATTCACTCTTGCAGCCTTTGTGTCTTTGGAGACATGAGGACCATTTCAACTGAAACAGCAGCTGCATTTTATATTCATAAGATTGGCTCGTTTATACACACACACACACACACACAGACACACACACACACACACTCCCTCAAACACACACACACACACACACACAAACAGACACACACACACACACAGACACACTCCCTCAAACACACACACACACACACACAAACAGACACACACACACAGACACACTCCCTCAAACACACACACACACACACAAACAGACACACACACACACTCCCTCAAACACACACAGACACACTCCCTCAAACACACACAGATGCACTCTCACACACACATACACAAAGGACCCCGCCACACACAGGCTCTCTCACACACACAGACACACGCTCCCTCAAACAGAAACACTCACACACACACACATACACACAGGCACAACTCTCTCACACACACACACACAAGCACACACTATATCTCTCATACACGCATAGACATACGCTCCCTCAAATACACACACGGACACACACTCTCACACATACACGCAGACACACTCTCTCTCACACACACACTCTCTCTCTCACACACACTCTCTGTCTCTCACACACTCACACTCTCTCACACAAACACTCTCTGTCTCTCAAACACTCACACTCTCTCTCTCACACACACTCTCTGTTTCTCAAACACTCACACTCTCTCTCTCACACATACACACAGACAGACACACAGACACACGATCCCTCATACACACACAGACACACTCTCTCACACACACATATACACACACTCTCTCTCATTTACACACACACACTCTCACACACCCATTCACTCTCACGCACACAGACACTCTCTCTCACATACACACTCTCTGTCTCTCACACACACAGACATTCTCTCTCACACACATACACACAGACAGACACACATACACACGATCCCTCAAACACACTCAGACACACTCTCTCTCACACACACACGTAAACACACAGTTACTCTCTCTCTCACGCACACATACACAGGCAGACACACGCTCCCTAAAACATACACACACTCTCTCACACACACACACATAAACGCACAGTTACTCTCTCTCACACACACATACACACGCAGACACACGCTCCCTCAAACACACATAGACACTCTCTCACACACACACATGGACACACACTCTCTCACACACAGACGCTCTCTCACACACACACATAAACACAAAGTTACTCTCTCTCACACACACATACACAAGCAGACACACGCTCCCTCAAACTCACATAGACACACTCTCTCACACACACACACATGGACACACACTCTCTCACACACAGACGCTCTCTCTCTCACACACACATAAACACACAGTTACACTCTCTCTCACACACACATTCACACGCAGACACATGCTCCCTCAAATATGCATAGACACACTCTCTCATACACACACACGGACACCCACACTCTCTCTCACACACACATGCACACAGACACACACTCTCTCACACACACATACACACTATTTCTCGCATAAGACACATTGTCATACGCACACACAGACACACAGACACATACACACAGAGATACACAGAGACACACGCACATAGAAAAACAGACACATTCTCTCACACACACAGACACACACTCACACACACATACACACAGACACACTCTCTCTCACACACATACACACAGAGACACACACCCCCTCAAACACACACAGCCACACATTCTCACATGAACATTCACTTTCTCTCTCACGCACACATATACAGACACACAGAGATACACATGCATAAACTCTTTCACACACACAAACACGGGCAGTCTCTCTCTCTCTCTCTCTGACTGTTTCCCCCTCCCTCACACACACACACACCTGTAAAGGTATGGTTGAGGTATTGCTGGAGAAATGATTTCTCCGAGGAATGAACCCTGATCTCAAATGATGACTGCTCCAGGGGGACAGACAGCAGCTACAGATGACTTGTTGGATCTTCCTGTGCACCACCTCTTGCATCGACAGCGTTAGTCTGTTTGGGTGCCTGCTTTTCTAAAGCGTCTCCAAGCAACAAGTGACAATAAATTGATGAAAGTTTTCCCCCAAACCATGTTTCAGACACATGCTGCTGTTATTTTTCTCTGATTGTTTAAAATGATCCGAATCTTTTGAAATGGGGGGTGGCTTCCATTTCAAATTACAACACCAGAGTGCCTCGGCGACCCTGGAAATGATCAGGGAATTACATCTGTTCCTTTCTATCCTCTGCACTCTGTTCCACCAGATAGTGCTCCCTCAGTACCTCAGATAGTGCTCCCTGAAAAGCCCAGATAGTTCTCCCTCAATACCTCAGATAGTTCTCCTTGAATACCCCAGATAATTCTCCCTCAATACGTCAGATAGTGCTCCCTCAGTAACTCAGAAAGTGCTCCCTCAATACCTCAGATAGTTCTCCCTCAATCCCTCAGAAAGTTCTCCCTGAAAAGCTCAGATAGTTCTCCCTCAGTACCTCAGATAGTGCTCCCTCAATATCTCAGAAGGTGCTCCCTCAATATTTCAGATAGTTCACCCTCAATACCTCAGATAGTGCTCCCTCAATATCTCTGAAAGTGCTCCCTCAATATCTCAGAAAGTGCTCCCGCAATACATCAGAAAGTGCTGCCTCAATAGCTCAGATAGTTCTCACTCAGTACCTCAAATGGTGCTCCCTCAGTACCTCAGAAAGTGCTCCCCCAGTACCTCAGAAAGTGATCCCTCAAGACCTCAGAAAGTGCTCCCTCAGTACCTCAGAAAGTGCTCCCTCAATGTCTCAGAAAGATCTCCATCAATACCTCAGACAGTCCTCCCGCAGTAGCTCAGAAAGTGTCCCCTCAATACCGCAGAAAGTGCTCCCTCAGTACCTCAGAAAGTGCTCCCTCAACCTCAGATAGTACTCCCGCAATATCTCAGAAAGTGCTCCCACAATATTTCCGATAGTTCTCCCTCAATACCTCAGATAGTGCTCCCTCAATACCTCAAAACGTGCTCCCTCAATATCTCAGATAGTTCTCCCTCAGTAACCCAGGTAATGTTCACTCAATTACTCAGTGAGTGCTCACTCAGTACCTCAGACAGTGCTCTCTCAGTACCTCAGAAAGTGCTCCCTCAGTACCTCAGAAAGTGCTCCCTCAATACCTCAGATAGTTCTCCCTCAGTACCTCAGAATGTGTTCCCTCAACCTCAGAAAGTGCTCCCTCAAGACCTCAGAAAGTGCTCCCTCAATACCTCAGAAAGTGCTCCCTCAATATCTAAGATAGTTCTCCCACAATATCTCTGAAAGTGCTCACACAATATTTCAGATATTTCTCCCACCGTACTTCAGAAAGTGCTGCCTCAATACTTCAGATGGTGCTCCCACAGCCCCTCAGAAAGTACTCCCCCAATACCTCAGAAAGTGCTCTCTCAGCAGCTCAGAAAGTGCTGCCTCAGTACCTCAGTAAGTGCCCCCTCAATACCTCAGAAAGTGCTCCCTCAATACTTCAGAAAGTGCTCCCTCAATATCTCAGAAAGTGCTCCCTCAATACCTCAGCAAGTCCTCCCTCAATACTTCAGATAGTGCTCTCTCAGTACCTCAGATAGTTCTCACTCAGTACATCAGATAGTGCTCCCTAAATACCTCTGAAAGTGCTTCCTCAGTACCTCAGAAAGTGCTCCCTCAATACCTCAGAATTTGCTCCCACAATATCTCAGAAAGTGCTCTCTCAGTGCCTCAGAAAGTGCTCCCTCAGTACCTCAGGAAGTGCTCCCTCAATGTCTCCGAAAGTGCTCCCTCAGTACCTCAGATAATGCTAGCTCATTTCCTCAGATAGTGCTCCCTCAATACCTCAGAAAGTGCTCCCTCAATACCTCAGAATTTGCTCCCACAATACCTCAGAAAGTGCTCTCTCAGTGCCTCAGAAAGTGCTCCCTCAGTACCTCAGAAAGTGCTCCCTCAGTACCTCAGATAATGCTAGCTCATTTCCTCAGATAGTGCTCCCTCAATACCTCAGAAAGTTCTCCCTCAATACCTCAGAATTTGCTCCCACAATACCTCAGAAAGTGCTCTCTCAGTGCCTCAGAAAGTGCTCCCTCAGTACCTCAGAAAGTGCTCCCTCAGTACCTCAGATAATGCTAGCTCATTTCCTCAGATAGTGCTTCCTCAACACCTCAGAAAGTGCTCCCTCAGTACCTCAGATCGTGCTCCCTTAATACCTCAGAAATTTATCCCTCAATATCTAAGAAAGTTCTCCCTCAATATCTCAGAAAGTGCTCCCACAATATTTCAGATAGGTCTCCCACCGTACTTCAGAAAGTGCTCCCTCAATATCTCAGAAATTGCTCACACAATATTTCAGATATTTCTCCCAACGTACTTCAGAAAGTCAATACCTCAGAAAGTGCTCTCTCAGCAGCTCAGAAAGTGCTGCCTCAGTATCTCAGTAAGTGCCCCCTCAATACCTCAGAAAGTGCTCCCTCAATACCTCAGAAAGTGCTCCATCAATACTTCAGATAGTGCACCCTCAATACCTCAGAAAGTGCTCCCTCAATACTTCAGAAAGTGCACCCTCAATATCTCAGAAAGTGCCCACTCAATACCTCAGCAAGTCCTCCCTGAATACTTCAGATAGTGCTCTCTCAGTACCTCAGATAGTTCTCACTCAGTACATCAGATAGTGCCTCCTAAATACCTTTGAAAGTGCTCCCTCAATACCTCCGAAATTGCTCCCACAATACCTCAGAAAGTGCTCTCTCAGGGCCTCAGAAAGTGCTCCCTCAGTACCTCAGAAAGTGCTCCCTCAGTACCTCAGAAAGTGCTCCCTCAGTACCTCAGAAAGTGCTCCCTCAATATCTCAGAAAGTGCTACCACAATACCACAGAAAGTGCTACCTCAATACCTCAGATAGTTCTCCCTCAGTACCTCAGAATGTGCTCCCTCAACCTCAGAAAGTGCTCCCTCGGTACCTCAGATCGTGCTCCCTCAATACCTCAGAAAGTGCTCCCTCAATATCTAAGATAGTTCTCCCTCAATACCTCAGAAAGTGCTCCCTCAATACCTCAGATAGTTCTCCGTCAGCACCTCAGCATGTGCCCCCTCAATACCTCAGAATGTGCTCCCTCAGTACCTGAGAAAGTGCTAGCTCAGTACCTCAAATAGTGCTCCCTCAATACCTCAGAATTTGCTCCCTCAATAATTCAGATAGTGCTCCCTCAATACCTCAGCAAGTCCTCCCTCAATACCTCAGATAGTTCTCACTCAGTATATCAGACAGTGCTCACTAAATACCTCTGAAAGTGCTTAATCAGTACCTCAGAAAGTGCTCCCTCAATATCTCAGAAAGTGCTCCCTCAAGACCTCAGAAAATGCTCTCTCAGCAGCAAAGAAAGTGCTCCCTCAGTACCTCATAAAGTGCTCCCTCAACCTCAGATAGTACTCCCTCAATACCTCAGATAGTGCTCGCTCAATACCTCAAAATGTGCTCCATCAATACCTCAGAAAGTCATCCCTCAGTACTTCAGACAGTGCTCCCTCAATGCCTCAGGAAGTGCTCCTTCAGTACCTCAGAAAGTGCTCCATCAATACCTCAGATGGTGCTCCCTCAATACCTCAGGAAGTGCTCCTTCATTACCTCAGAAAGTGCTCCATCAATACCTCAGATAGTGCTCTCTCAATACCTCAGAAAGTTCAACCTCAGTACCTCAGAAATTGCTCCCTCAATACCTCGGTTAGTTCTGCCTCAGTACCTCAGAAAGTGCTCCCTTAATACCGCAGAAAGTGCTCCCTCAGTACCTCATAAAGTGCTCCCTCAAGACCTCAGAAAGTGCTCCCTCAGACCTCAGGAAGTGCTCCCTCAATGTCTCAGAAAGATCTCCATCAATACCTCAGATAGTCCTCCCGCAGTAGCTCATAAAGTGTCCCCTCAATAACGCAGAGATTGCTCCCTCAGTACCTCAGAAAGTGCTCCCTCAACCTCAGATAGTACTCCCTCAATACCTCAGATAGTGCTCCCTCAATACCTCAAAATGTGCTCCCTCAATACCTCAGAAAGTCATCCCTCAGTACTTCAGACAGTGCTCCCTCAATACCTCAGAAGTGCTCCGTCAGTACCTCAGAAAGTGCTCCATCAATACCTCAGATAGTGCTCCCTTAATACCTCAGAAAGTGCAACGTCAGTACCTCAGAAATTGCTCCCTCAATACCTCAGAAAGTGCTACCACAATACCTCAGAAAGTGCTCCCTCAATACCTCAGAAAGTGCTACCTCAGTACCTCAGAAAGTGATCCCTCAATGCCTCAGACAGTACTCCCTCAGTACCTCAGAAAGTGCTCCCTCAGTACCTCAGAAATTGCTCCCTCAATACCTCGGTTAGTTCTCCCTCAGTACCTCAGAGAGTGCTCCCTTAATACCTCATAAAGTGCTCCCTCAGTACCTCAGAAATTGCTCCCTCAATACCTCAGAAAGTGCTCTCTTAATACCTCAGAAAGTGTTCCCTCAATACCTCAGAAAGTGCTACCTCAGTACCTCAGAAAGTGATCCCTCAATACCTCAGACAGTACTCCCTCAGTACCTCAGAAAGTGCTCCCTCAGTACCTCAGAAATTGCTCCCTCAATACCTCGGTTAGTTCTCCCTCAGTACCTCAGAAAGTGCTCCGTTAATACCTCATAAAGTGCTCCCTCAGTACATCAGAAAGTGCTCTCTTAGTACCTCAGAAAGTGTTCCCTCAATACCTCAGAAAGTGCACCCTCAGTACCTCAGAAAGTGATCCCTCAGGACCACAGACAGTACTCCCTCAGTACCTCAGAAAGAGCTCATTCAATACCTTAGAGAATGTTCCCTCAAGACCTCAGAAAGTGGTCCCTCAATACTTCTGATAGTACTCCCTCTGTACCTCAGATAGTTCTCGATCAATACCTCATTAAGTACTCCCTCAATACATCAGACAGTGCTCCCTCAATACTTCAGATAGTCCCCCCAGTACCTCAGATAGGGCTCCCTCAATATCTCAGAAAGTGCTCCCACAATATTTCCGATAGTTCTCCCTCAATACCTCAGATAGTGCTCCCTCAATACCTCAAAAGGTGCTCCCTCAATATCTCAGGTAGTTCTCCCTCAGTACCCCAGAAAATGTTCACTCAAACACTCAGTTAGTGCTCACTCAGTACCTCAGAAAGTGCTCCCTCACTACCTCAGAAAGTGTTCCCTCAATACCTCAAAAGTGCTCTCTCAGTAGCTCAGAAAGTGCTCCATCAGTGCCTCAGAAATTACACCCTCAGTACCTCAGAAAGTGCTCCCACAATATCTAAGATAGTTCTCCCTCAATATCTCAGAAAGTGCTCCCACAATATTTCAGATAGGTCTCCCACCGTACTTCAGAAAGTACTCCCTCAGTACCTCAGAAAGTGCTCCCTCAATGTCTCAGAAAGTGCTCCCTCAGTACCTTAGAAAGTGCTCCATCAATACTTCAGATAGTGCTCCCTTAATACATCAGATAGATCTCCCTCAGTGCCTCAGATAGTGCTCCCTCAATATCTCAGAAAGTGCTTCCACAATATTTCAGATAGTTCTCCCTCAATACCTCAGATAATGCCCCCTCAATTCCTCAGAGAGCACGCCCCAGTACCTCAGAAAATGCTCGCCAGTACCTCAGACAGTGCTCCCCCAATACCTCAGAAACTGCTCCCTCAGTACCTCAGAAATTGATCCCTCAATGTCTCAGAAAGATCTCCATCAATACCTCAGATAGTTCTACCGCAGTTCCTCAGAAGGTGCCCCCTCACTACCTCAGAAAGTGCTCCCTCAAGACCTCAGAAAGTGCTCCCTCAGTACCTCAGGAAGTGCTCCCTCAATTTCTCAGAAAGATCTCCATCAATACCTCAGATAGTCCTCCCGCAGGAGCTCATAAAGTGTCCCCTCAATAATGCAGAAAGTGCTCCCTCAGTACCTCAGAAAGTGCTCCCTCAACCTCAGTTGTACTCCCTCAATACCTCAGATAATGCTCCCTCAATACCTCAAAATGTGCTCCCTCAATACCTCAGAAAGTCATCCCTCAGTACTCCAGACAGTGCTCCCTCAATACCTCAGGAAGTGCTCCTTCAGTACCTCAGAAAGTGCTCCATCAATACCTCAGTTAGTGCTCCCTCAATACCTCAGAAAATGCAACCTCTGTACCTCAGAAATTGCTCCCTCAATACCTCGGTTAGTTCTCCCTCAGTACCTCAGAAAGTGCTACCACAATATCTCAGAAAGTGCTACCTCAATACCTCAGATCATGCTCCCTCAATACCTCAGAAAGTGCTCCCTCAATATCTAAGATAGTTCTCTCTCAATGTCTCAGAAAGTGCTCACACAATATTTCAGATATTTCTCCCACCGTACTTCAGAAAATGCTCCCTCAATACTTCAGATGGTGCTCCCACAGTACATCAGAAAGTGTTCCCTCAATACCTCAGAAAGTGCTCCCTCAATACCTCAGATAGTTCTCCGTCAGTACCTCAGCATGTTCCCACTCAATACCTCAGAATGTGCTCCTCAGTACCTCAGAAAGTGCGAGCTCAGGACCTCAAATAGTGCTCCCTCAATACCTCAGATCGTGCTCCCTCAATACCTCAGAATTTTCTCCCTCAATAATTCAGATAGTGCTCCCTCAATACCTCAGCAAGTCCTCCCTCAATACTTCAGATAGTGCTCTCTCAGTACCTCAGACAGTTCTCACTCAGGATATCAGACAGTGCTCCCTAAATACCTCTGAAAGTGCTTCCTCAGTACCTCAGAAAGTGTTCCCTCAATATCTCAGAAAGTGCTCCCTCAATACCTCAGAAAATGCTCTCTCAGCAGCTAAGAAAGTGCTCCCTCAGTACCTCATAAAGTGCTCCCTTAAGACCTCAGAAAGTGCTCCCTCAGTGCCTCAGGAAGTGCTCCCTCAATGTCTCAGAAAGATCTCCATCAATACCTCAGATAGTCCTCCCGCAGTAGCTCATAAAGTGTCCCCTCAATAACGCAGAAAGTGCTCCCTCAGTACCTCAGAAAGTGCTCCCTCAACCTCAGATAGTACTCCCTCAATACCTCAGATAGTGCTCCCTCAATACCTCAAAATGTGCTCCCTCAATACCTCAGAAAGTCATCCCTCAGTACTTCAGACAGTGCTCCCTGAATACCTCAGGAAGTGCTCCTTCAGTACGTCAGAAAGTGCTCCATCAATATCTCAGATAGTTCTCCCTCAGTACCTCAGAATGTGCTCCCTCAACCTCAGAAAGTGCTCCCTCAAGACCTCAGAAAGTGCTCCCTCAGTACCTCAGGAAGTGCTCCCTCAATGTCTCAGAAAGATCTCCGTCAATACCTCAGATAGTCCTCCCGCAGTAGCTCATAAAGTGTCCCCTCAATAACGCAGAAAGTGCTCCCGCAGTACCTCAGAAAGTGCTCCCTCAACCTCAGATAGTACTCCCTCAATACCTCAGAAAGTGCTCCCTCAATACCTCAGATAGTGCTCCCTCAGTACCTCAGAAATTGCAACCTCAGTACCTCAGAAACTGCTCCATCAATACCTCAGATAGTGCTCCATCAATACCTCAGTAAGTGCAACCTCAGTACCTCAGAAATTGCTCCCTCAATACCTCGGTTAGTTCTCCCTCAGTTCCTCAGAAAGTGCTCCCTTAATACCTCAGAAAGTGCTCCCTCAATACCTCAGATAGTTCTCCCTCAGTACCTCAGAATGTGCTCCCTCAACCTCAGAAAGTGCTCCCTCAATACCTCAGATCGTGCTCCCTCAATACCTCAGAAAGTGCTCCCTCAATATCTAAGATAGTTCTCCCACAATATCTCAGAAAGTGCTCACACAATATTTCAGATATTTCTCCCACCGTACTTCAGAAAATGTTCCCTCAATACTTCAGATGGTGCTCCCACAGTACCTCAGAAAGTGTTCCCTCAATACCTCAGAAAGTGCTCCCTCAATACCTCAGAATGTGCTCCTCAGTACCTCAGAAAGTGCGAGCTCAGGACCTCAAATAGTGCTCCCTCAATACCTCAGATCGTGCTCCCTCAATACCTCAGAATTTTCTCCCTCAATAATTCAGATAGTGCTCCCTCAATACCTCAGCAAGTCCTCCCTCAATACTTCAGATAGTGCTCTCTCAGTACCTCAGATAGTTCTCACTCAGGATATCAGACAGTGCTCCCTAAATACCTCTGAAAGTGCTTCCTCAGTACCTCAGAAAGTGTTCCCTCAATATCTCAGAAAGTGCTCCCTCAATACCTCAGAAAATGCTCTCTCAGCAGCTAAGAAAGTGCTCCCTCAGTACCTCATAAAGTGCTCCCTTAAGACCTCAGAAAGTGCTCCCTCAGTACCTCAGGAAGTGCTCCCTCAATGTCTCAGAAAGATCTCCATCAATACCTCAGATAGTCCTCCCGCAGTAGCTCATAAAGTGTCCCCTGAATAACGCAGAAAGTGCTCCCTCAGTACCTAAGAAAGTGCTCCCTCAACCTCAGATAGTACTCCCTCAATACCTCAGATAGTGCTCCCTCAATACCTCAAAATGTGCTCCCTCAATACCTCAGAAAGTCATCCCTCAGTACTTCAGACAGTGCTCCCTGAATACCTCAGGAAGTGCTCCTTCAGTACGTCAGAAAGTGCTCCATCAATATCTCAGATAGTTCTCCCTCAGTACCTCAGAATGTGTTCCCTCAACCTCAGAAAGTGCTCCCTCAGTACCTCAGATCGTGCTCCCTCAATACCTCAGATCGTGCTCCCTCAATATCTAAGATAGTTCTCCCTCAATATCTCAGAAAGAGCTCACACAATATTTCAGATATTTCTCCCACCGTACTTCAGAAAGTGCTCCCTCAATACTTCAGATGGTGCTCCCACAGCACCTCAGAAAGTACTCCCCCAGTACCTCAGAAAGTGCTCCGTCAATACCTCAGAAAGTGCTCTCTCAGCAGCTCAGAAAGTGCTGCCTCAGTATCTCAGTAAGTGCCCCCTCAATACCTCAGAAAGTGCTCCATCAATACTTCAGATATTGCAACCTTAATACCTCAGAAAGTCCTCCCTCAATACTTCAGATAGTGCTCTCTCAGTACCTCAGATAGTTCTCACTCAGTACATCAAAAAGTGCCTCCTAAATACCTCTGAAAGTGCTTCCACAGTACCTCAGAAAGTGCTCCCTCAATACCTCTGAATTTGCTCCCACAATACCTCAGAAAGTGCTTTCTCAGTGCCTCAGAAAGTGCTCCCTCAGTACCTCAGAAAGTGCTCCCTCAATACCTCAGAAAGTGCTACCACAATACCTCAGATAGTTCTCCCTCAGTACCTCAGATAGTGGTCCCCAGTACCTCAGAAAGTGCTCTCTTAGTACCTCAGAAAGTGTTCCCTCAATACCTCAGAAAGTGCTACCTCAGTACCTCAGAAAGTGCTATCTCAGTACCTCAGAAAGTGCTCCCTCAGTACCTCAGAAATTGCTCCCTCAATACCTCGGTTAGTTCTCCCTCAGTACCTCAGAAAGTGCTCCCTTAATACCTCAGATAGTTCTCCCTCAGTACCTCAGAATGTGCTCCCTCAACCTCAGAAAGTGCTCCCTCAAGACCTCAGGAAGTGCTCCCTCAATGTCTCAGAAAGATCTCCGTCAATACCTCAGATAGTCCTCCCGCAGTAGCTCATAAAGTGTCCCCTCAATAACGCAGAAAGTGCTCCCGCAGTACCTCAGAAAGTGCTCCCTCAACCTCAGATAGTACTCCCTCAATACCTCAGATAGTGCTCCCTCAATACCTCAAAATGTGCTCCCTCAGTACCTCAGAAAGTCATCCCTCAGTACTTCAGAAAGTGCTCCCTCAATACCTCAGATAGTGCTCCCTCAGTACCTCAGAAA